>NC_083572.1:115970266-116057766 GCF_027579695.1 Neoarius graeffei | reverse complement strand
ACATGGATATATTTAACTTTAACATGCAACCAGGAGCCAGTTTTCTCACTTATTCAAGAGAGGAGCTGCTGGACCTGAAAACAATGGGACGAGCCGGGATATGACATCCCATCCCGGCCGAGTTGAGGAGGAAACCCAGGGGCTGCAAAGCTGGAGCTAAGCTAAAGGCTAGGCTAGCGGACAACCGGTGGCGCTACAAACCATCCATTCCCTCCATTATCATGGGGAATGTGAACTCACTGCCAAATAAAGTCGACAAGCTTTCCGCTCTGAACAACCAGCGGATTTATCAGGAGAGTAGCTTATTTATCTTTATGAATGAATGAATGAATGAATGAACCCTTTATTATCACTGTTGCCAGTGAAATTGACCATCAACCTGTCCTTACAGAGAGGGAACAGGACAGGAAGACAGGGATAAAAGAAAAGGAAACACAATAATAACATGAGGAGAGATGAGGAAAAAAGAACACCCCCCCCCCCACTATGCTCCTGTCAGGAGTACTGTTCGGTTTTCTGTGGTTTTGTCCCCACCGAAGAGGGCGCTAGAAGAGCGAGACTTGGGTATAACTCAGTGTCCAAAATGTTTTGTTTATTTTTCTCTCTTTACTTGTGACACGGCAGCAGGTTATAAACCTGTGGAAAACACCGAAGTTGTGCTATGCATTAGATGCCATAATTATATAAATAACAAATAGAAAGTCATTATAATATAAATGAGCAATCCATATAAATACACACAAATGCATCCTTAAAGCATCAGCAAATTACTGTATAAATATCTGCAGCTTGTATAAATAATTAATCTTTAAAGCATTACCAACAAGATCCATAAACATCAACATTAGAATGCACAACAGCTAATTTGTATAACAAACAACAGACATTACACTTAATCCATTTCGTTACATACACAACACCAGAGCCATTACTACAATTTTCACGTTCAAAGTAGCAGAGACAAGAACCCATTTACAAAGCCGAGTAAGTGAACCACATCTCCCATCATGCACTACTGGAAATAACTACGACTACAGCCCCCAGAATGCAACGCGAATCAGGAAGCAAAGTGCAATAGCGCTTCCATTCAAAAGTTTGTCCCGTCATCTCAGACAAGTAAACTTAAGCATTAATCGGAGGATTAAAACAACGCACTAGCCAAGCGACCACAGTGACAAAGTCATTAACTTCTGACCAGTTGAAAAACAGCAGCTGACGATCAAGCAGTTAACAACAAACCAGCGAGAGAATATTAAACCCAGCACCTTACCGGTGATGTGCGTCGCTCTTCCAGCATGCAATTGGATTTTTGTCTCTGTGCGTGCTCGCTCCCGTTTATCAACACATTTCACGGAATATTACCAGCCAACGGCAAGCCAAAACACCAAACCAGGTGAGTGTCCCCACCCACCTAATCAGCTGAGCAACATTACTTGTGATCACCCATGTGTTGACGTTTTCTACCCTCCACCAAAATGACAGTGCGCAAAACACCTCCCACTTGACTGAATGATCGCAAGATCCAATGAAGTCACAATTTCTACTAATTTCTCCCTTTCAGAGTCCCTTTTTTTTTTTTTTTTTTTTTTTTTTTTTCCAGTGCATGATGCAGATTTGCAGTTCTTCATGAGCTTCGTTGACCAGAAGAGCTGCGAGCCATGACTGGTATGGGATCAGTGGTACAGTCACTTTATCCTCATCCAACGACTGGACTCTTCCTCCACAGACAAGTAGACCCGTGGTGGGATGTTTTTGAACGACCAGGCGATCAAGTGTTGAGTCTTGGAACTTGACGTTGTATTGGGCCTCAAGGGCCAAGAAGTTGAAGGCGGTAGCTCTTTCATCAGTTGAGAGGCATGTTTTTGCCTCCCACTTTAGGGCTCCTGAGGTCTGGGTGCGTTTGCTCAGCCAGATGTCAACTGCTCTCTTCAGCCAGCCAAGAGCTCCACACAGACGTGTCAGAGAGCTGAATCTTTTTGGTTCAACTAGTTTCACGAGAGCGATGATGTTTTGGGCGGGCCATTTCAAGGGCTGAGCTGTGGCGGACAAGACTGTTGCTGAAAATGCCTTCCTTTGAAGCGCTGAAACATCTCCAGTGACTGAGGAGATAACTTCTCCAGCTGTTTTCACAGGCCATTCTTCAAAGGGGAGTTTTAGGAATCCAGGGCCTTCCTGCCATGCAGATCCTTCTGCAAGGTCCTCAGGGGTTGCACCCCTTGTGATGAGGTCAGCAATATTTGCCTTCCCTTCAACCCATCTCCAGCTGTCGACGGGCCCGGCTTTTTGGATTTCCCCTACTCGATTTGCAAAGAAGGATTGATAGCCATAGCTATCCTTCTGGATGGCTCCAAGAATGGTCTGGCTATCGACTATGTGGACCCACTTGTCGACTTGGATGTAGCAGTGCTTTTCGAAGTAGGACCTCAGGCGAGTTGCGAAGACAGCCCCACACAGCTCTGCTTTGATGGCATCACCCTTTTGGTCTAGAGGAGTTAGTTTGGCCTTTGACTCGACTAACCTGACAATGATTCCATCAGCGGTCTCCCAGCGGAGGTATAGAACGGCTCCATATGAAGCTTCACTGCCGTCAGAGAAAGTGATGCCCATGGGGCGGCCCATGGCTCCAGGGGGAGTGAGGCTTCTAGTGAACCTCACCTTGCCGAGTCTTACGCACTGCTCGAAGAGGGTTATTGCAGCCTCCCTGAGATGCGGTGAGAGGGGGTCATCCCAGGTATCTTTGACAGGACGGTCTTTCCCGGCCTCCTGAAAGGACTCCCTCACCAGCATCACACCCCTTTGCTTGATGGGTGAGGCTAAGCCAATAGGGTCGTAAAGCCCAGCGACTTGGCTTAGCAGTACTCGGCGGGTGAGGGGGTCAGGGGTGTTAGCACGAACCTCTTCCTCTTGTAAGTCCAGCCCTGTTCTCATTTTTCCTCTTCGTTTTGAAAAATTTACAGAGGTGAGCAGGCGGAGCTTGTCGGAGTCTGGCTCGTAACCTAGACCGAGTGCCTTACTTTCCTCGTCTCGCATCTGATTGGGGAGTACCAGGGTCTTGGGCTCTGTTGCTCTGGGACAGTCAGGCTCTTCCCCCCTCCCACTTCGGCCAGTGAGGACCCACGGCTTGAGTGAGAAGCCACCCGCTTTGAGTATCTCCTCGACTCCCTCAGTCATCTTGGTAAGAGCTTGGAGGTCATTATAAGACGTCAAGATATCATCAACGTAGCAGTCCTCTGTCAGAATGCGGCGCTCTGGGATCATGGATTCAAACTGGGGCAGGTTGGCGGTCTCTCTCATGGCTACCTGGGCGATACAACCAGCAGGTTTGTCACCAATATTAACTCTTACCACTGCAAAATCGCCAATCTCTTCCTTGGGGTCATCTCTCCAGAGGAATCGGTGGAGGTGTACCTCCTGATCTTTCAGCCACACCGAGTTGTACATTTTTCTGACGTCGCCGAGGGCTGCGTAGAGACCACTCCTAAATCTCAACAGGACTCCTCGGATGGGATTAAGAACATCAGGGCCTTTATGGAGTAGGTTGTTCAAACTCATCCCTTTGAACTCCTGGCTGCTGTTCCAGACTATCCTCACTGGCGTGGAGCTGGAGTGGGGATTGGGCGCGACCAGGTGGCTGATGTACCACACTGGCCCGTTCCAAGCTTTGATCTGTTCCGTGGTGAGTTTGACAGCGGCTCCTCTTGCCACCATGTCATTGATTTGGTCTCCATATGCAGCTTTCCACAGTGGTTCTTTAGCTAGCCGGGCCTCAGCGTTTCTGAACGTTGCTTCCACAGCTTGGCGGTTATTTGGCAGACTTGCAGGGTTGACCTTCCACGGGTAAGCTGCATCCCAGTGAGGAGTATCACTGTGCTTATCAGTCAATACATACGAGAGACAGCCTTTGATCTTCTCAAGTTCCCTTTCTTCTCCAAGGGTCATTTCTTGGCCACCCGGAGAGCACTTGCCGCACTTGCAGCTCCCGCACTTTGGGCTGCATGCTGCCCCGATGCTATCCCACTTGAACCATTCGAACACTTCTTTGTTCGTGGCAGCGGTGTTGCTGAAAGCAGTCGGTGGAAGCTCTTCGGCTGGGACAAGAATCTCTTGGTAAAGCCTTGACGAGGTCCTCATTGTTCGTGCGAAGTGGGTCTCGGACTGATGGAGTGTTAAGTCCACGGACTCGAAAAGGTCGGGGTGAGTGCCACCAACTGTTTTGCCGAGTGGCCCATCCCAAAGGACAAGATCACCCTCCCTCTTTAACGGTTGAGGAACCAGACGACCCTCCCTGTGGCTGATTAGGAGGTCAATGGTCTCAGGCCGAGCAAGATCTGCCGCAGCAACACCAGGGAAGATTTTCTGGAGTTGTGCTGGGGTGACTGGGTGGCTAACCTCGGCAATGCTCTCTAGCCCATAACAGAGTAGCCTGTGTTCAGCTACTGTGCCTTTAGCAGTCTTCACTCGCAGCCGAAGGGAATATCTGCTGGTTTTGACCGTTTTGGTCATGCCTCCGACACCATGCACTATTAGGCGAATGCTCTCACCACTCAACCCAAGCCTTTGGGCGGCACAATGAGTGATATAGTTGGTGTCGGAGGCAAGATCTAGCAATGCCCCGATAAGCTGACCGGAGTTGGTCGTGACTTCCAGGAGCATCATCACCACTGGATGCTCTAAGGGCGCTTTCCCAGCAGAGCAGGTTATAGCAGAGGTAGTCTTATTTGAGAAGGCCTTCCGGAATTCCTCCCTGAGCTCAGGGGTAACTTTTGCCAATAGCTCCTCCTGGTGGCTGGTCAGGCCAAGGCCTTTGCCATTTGATTTTTTCCTGGCACTTTCCAGGGGCACTGATCTGGAGCACAACAGATAATGGTGGGGCTCTTCAGCTCTGCAGTCTGCCTTTGTGCAGACAAATTTTTTGTTGCCGCAGACAGGTTGAGAGTGGGGTCCAAGACACTGAGAGCACAGCTTGTTTGCATTAAGATGGCTTTTCTTGCTCGGCAGATCCATTTCTCGGAACGCGGTGCATGCAAAGAGCCTACCTGCGTGGGATGAATCAGAGCAGGCCGTGCACGCTTGCGGCTGGTACCCCTTCTGGCCAGAGGTGGCTTTGGAGAAAGCCTTTTTGGCAGATTTGTCCACATATGATTTTGCCGGGGGGGTTCCTTCTCTCAGGCTCTCATCAAGCTGGTCGAGCTCCTCCAGTACCGCCTCCTGTTTCTGGAGGTACAGCAGCAGACAGTCAAAGTGAGTTTGGGGGGTGAATCCATGCAAGGGCTCCGCCTTATACTCGATCCACTTTTCTTTGAGTGAGCTGGGTAGCTTCCGTTCCAGTGACTGCGCGACAAGCCTGTTCTTCAAGATGTCCTCCTCTCCAAGTATGACCAGGTTGCTCAAGGCCCTCTCCACGGCCTGGATCAGTTCAATCGCCTTCCGGGGATCATTTCCCTTCACGGGGGGTAGGCTTTCAATATCCTCAACAATTTTAAGGACAATTCTTGCCTTATTTCCGAAACGATTGTCAAGGCGCTTGAACATCTCTTCAGGGCTTGAACAGCTGGACAGAACCAAGTCCTTTTTGACTCTTTCACTCAGACTTGCCAGCAGGTGGAACCGTGTTACTCCAGCCGTTCTCATTGGATTTCCTAGCTGTTCCAGCTCTGCCCACTCGGCCTTCCAACGATAATAATCCGTCATATCTCCTGAGAAGACAGGCAGCCGGGTTCGTTCGAGGCTGATTTGTGGCTTGGAGATGGTCGGCATGCTAGGCGATGGCGGGGGCTCTGATTTGGGCTTGCGGCTAAGTTTTTTCCAATTCAGCTCCCACTCCCGTGCTCTGCTTTTGAGTTTGAAGATTGTCTGCTTGTGGGGAGTCACTTTGTCAGAGACGAGCCGTTCCCAGGTTAGGACTTTCTGCTCCAATTCATGGATTCCTTCGAGAAGGCCATCACGCAGGGCGTCAAATTCATGCTCTAGCATCTCTGCAATATTAGCATGTTCCACTTCTTTGCATGTCTCCTCGGTTCCTTCTATGTGGAGCTGAATTTCGGACTTTGCAAACTTGTCGTACAAGATATCCCTGGCCAGCTGCATTGAGTCACCATAGACAGAGACACACTGCTCAACTTTTGTTTTTGTCCTCCTCGCCTCCTCTTCACTGCCCTCCACATCTTCCACGGCCTCCAAGAAAGCTAGTGCAGTGTCGTGCATCCTGTTGAAATCAGCACTGAGTGCACGCATCTCATCAATAATTGCTCCCTTTTCCATGATGGTCGCAGTGAGAGAAAGCTTATTAGCGCGTCTGGTGAATGCTGCTTGAGCAGAGGATCGTTTCCCTTTTAGTTCTGTTATTTCAGCGGAATCCATTTTCCTTTTGTTTGATGATTTTAATGTTTGTTGAGGTGAAGTTTATTTAGAGGGATATTTGACTTTTTGTCTTCCTCTTCTTTCTTTACGGCACCTCGGTTTATAACTGTTCGGTTTTCTGTGGTTTTGTCCCCACCGAAGAGGGCGCTAGAAGAGCGAGACTTGGGTATAACTCAGTGTCCAAAATGTTTTGTTTATTTTTCTCTCTTTACTTGTGACACGGCAGCAGGTTATAAACCTGTGGAAAACACCGAAGTTGTGCTATGCATTAGATGCCATAATTATATAAATAACAAATAGAAAGTCATTATAATATAAATGAGCAATCCATATAAATACACACAAATGCATCCTTAAAGCATCAGCAAATTACTGTATAAATATCTGCAGCTTGTATAAATAATTAATCTTTAAAGCATTACCAACAAGATCCATAAACATCAACATTAGAATGCACAACAGCTAATTTGTATAACAAACAACAGACATTACACTTAATCCATTTCGTTACATACACAACACCAGAGCCATTACTACAATTTTCACGTTCAAAGTAGCAGAGACAAGAACCCATTTACAAAGCCGAGTAAGTGAACCACATCTCCCATCATGCACTACTGGAAATAACTACGACTACAGCCCCCAGAATGCAACGCGAATCAGGAAGCAAAGTGCAATAGCGCTTCCATTCAAAAGTTTGTCCCGTCATCTCAGACAAGTAAACTTAAGCATTAATCGGAGGATTAAAACAACGCACTAGCCAAGCGACCACAGTGACAAAGTCATTAACTTCTGACCAGTTGAAAAACAGCAGCTGACGATCAAGCAGTTAACAACAAACCAGCGAGAGAATATTAAACCCAGCACCTTACCGGTGATGTGCGTCGCTCTTCCAGCATGCAATTGGATTTTTGTCTCTGTGCGTGCTCGCTCCCGTTTATCAACACATTTCACGGAATATTACCAGCCAACGGCAAGCCAAAACACCAAACCAGGTGAGTGTCCCCACCCACCTAATCAGCTGAGCAACATTACTTGTGATCACCCATGTGTTGACGTTTTCTACCCTCCACCAAAATGACAGTGCGCAAAACAAGTACAGTGTGGGAACATTATAAACCTCTGCACATAAGCACACAATAACACAAGTACACTTTAAAAAACGCGACTTGGGGGGGAGGAGGGGGCAATCAGGGGTGGGGGTAAGGGGTGGGGGAGGGGGGAAGGGGAGGAGGTAGAGGTAATCCAGCGCAAGCAAGCAGCCGTCCGCTCCTGCAGCCATGAAGGCACTGGTCACGCACCTGCTTGTCACACTGGGGGTGAAAATGGCGACCGTGGAAAGTTGAAGAAGGAATGCGAGGAATACGAGAGCGTCTCCCAGCAGTGACCTTCAGGGGGAAATGTTGTCTCAGCAACAGCCTTAACCGAGGCTGGTGCTGTCTCAGGGAGCCAAATGTCGATAAGATATAAATTGTTTGGTCTTTCCAGACACAGTCTTTGCACGTCCACACCGCTCGTCCATATCTGTCCATTTCGTCCATTCTGTTCAAATTGGTCTCCGAAAAACGTATTCCTTGCAAAGCCAAAAGCTTCTCCAAGATAACAACCATATTGTGGTTCAAGTTCTGAATATCCACAGTCTGAGTGCCGACAGCTTTGCCCAACTCTTCAATCATATCGGGTAGCTTTGTGGGGCTTTGAACAGCTGTCACCATTGTCTGATTTCCTTGATATACCAGGGCAATGCCTAATCCAATCAGCAAAAGTCCTGTAATCATGGTTCTGAATAGGTAGATATCTTCAATGTCCTCCACAGAAAGAATTGCCAGGCACATGACTCGCCACCTCTCCCACGCGTCCATCACATAACCAGCCACAAATGTTCCGGCAGGACAGGCGGGTTCCCCCGAACACAGGCTTCTCGTCGAGAAAACTGTGTCAATTTCGTTAGGAGACCAGTTTATCAATTCCATGCTTTTTTTAGTTTAGAAAGTAATGTGGGGAAAGTCTCTTCAAAAAGTACAGCAGACGAGACAAGACAAAGAAAGCACAAGCAGGGAAAAAAAAGGAGGGAGAGGGAGAGCAGAGAGAATGCAACCGCCTTCCGTGGAAGCACGTAGAGAAAAAAAACATGGAGACATAACTAACACACCTTGTACCAGATGCTAACGTGGACCTGCGGGGATTCACTGCTGTGAGAGCCAACAGAGACACTAACACATGCGGGAAAAGCAAAGGTGGGGGACTCATCATTTATGTTAACAACCGCTGGTGTAACCCGGGACATATCTCTGTAAAGACAGTTTTATGTTGCCCGGACTTGGAGCTGCTAGCCATTAGCCTGCGGCCATATTATCTGCCGAGGGAGTTCAGTCATGTGATCACCATCTGTGTTTACATCCCTCCGAAGGCAGATACAGCCGCTGCATGCAGGATTCACACTGTCACAGAAGGCTGCAGACACAGCACCCTGAGGCATTTATGATCATTTCTGGGGACTTTAATCATGCTACTTTGGACTCTACTTTGGCTGCTTTTTACCAGGCTGTGGACTGTCCAACAAGGAACAACAGGACAATTGACTTGCTGTATGCTAATGTGAGGGATGCATACAGAGCCACACCCCTCCCCCCACTAGGGATGTCTGACAACAACCTGGTTCTTCTACAGCCGAAGTACACCCCCCTGGTTCAAAGGCAGCCTGCAACAACTAGCTCCATCAGGAGGTGGTCCCCTGAAATGGAAGATGCCCTCAGAGACTGCTATGACATCACGGACTGGGATGTGCTGCTTAGCCCACACTGTGAGGACATAGAGGGTCTGACACACTGTCTGACAGATTACCTCAACTTCTGTGCAGACATAGTCTCCCCCGCTAAGACTGTACGGTGTTACCCTAATAAAAAGCCATGGGTAAAACAGGAAGTCAAAGCTGTCCTCAACAGGAAGAAGGCCGCCTTCAGGAGCAGGGATAGGGAGGCAATGAGAGCAGCACAGCAGGAGGTGAAACGCTGCATGAGGGAAGCTAAGGACAGCTACAGGAGGAAGGTGGAGCAGAAGCTGAAGAAGAACAGCATGAGGGAGGTCTGGGAAGGTGTGAAAACCATCACAGGCCACAACACAAAGACCAGAGTCGTTGAGGGGACAGTGGAGAGGGTGAACGAGTTGAATGACTTCTTCAATCGGTTCAACCAGCCCACGTCCCCCCACCCTCTCCCTCACTGCAGCCATCTCGCCTTCTTCCCTCAACACACCTCCCCCCAGTCATCACAGCAGTCCCCTCCTCCCCCTCCTCCCCCACCTCAACACAGACTCCTCTATGCATTACTGCAGACCAGGTCAGAGGTCAACTGAGGAAGCTTCACCCCAGGAAAGCAGCAGGCCCGGACAAGGTGTGTCTATGACTACTGAAGACCTGCACTGCCGAACTGGGTGAACCACTCCAACATATCTTCAACCTCAGCCTGCAGCTGGGGAGAGTGCCAACCCTCTGGAAGACATCATGCATCATTCCAGTTCCCAAAAAGAATCGGCCCAGTGAGCTGAATGACTTCCGACCGGTGGCACTCACTTCACATCTGATGAAGATGTTGGAGTGGCTCTTCCTCAGCCTCCTCAGACCCCAGGTACAACATGCCCAGGACTGTCTGCAGTTTGCGTACCGGGCAGGTGTTGGTGTGGAAGACGCCATCCTCTACCTGCTACACCGAGCCCACTTGCATCTGGATAAGGGAAATGGCACAGTGAGGATCCTCTTCTTGGACTTCTCGAGTGCCTTCAACACCATCCAGCCCCTTATGCTTCAGGACAAACTGAACAGGATGCGAATGGACCCCGTCTGGTCACCTGGATCTCCAGCTACCTCACTGACAGGCCGCAGTACATCAGGCTGAAGGACATCACATCTGACACTGTAATTAGCAGCACCGGAGCAGCCCAGGGCATAGTGCTGGCCCCTCTTCTCTTCACCCTGTACACCGTGGACTTCTGCTACAACTCGGAGCTGTGCCACATTCAGAAGTTTGCCGATGACACAGCCATCGTTGGGTGTATCAGTGAGGACAGAGAGGAGGAGTATAGGAGCCTGGTGAGGGACTTTGCTGTGTGGTGCAACAGAAACCATCTGCAGCTCAACACCTCGAAGACCAAGGAGCTGGTCATTGACTTTGGGAGGTCCAGACCAAGGTCACAACCAGTTCTGATCAAGGGAGTCAAGGTGGAGGCTGTGGATTCCTACAAGTACCTCGGGCTGTGGCTGGACAGCAAGCTGGACTGGACTTGCAACACCAATCCCTTATACAGAAAGGGACAGAGCAGGCTATACTTCCTGAAGAGGCTGCAGTCCTTTAACATCTGCAGGAAACTCCTGTGGATGTTCTATCAGTCTGTGGTTGCCAGTGTCCTGTTTTACACCGTGGTGTGCTGGGGGGACAGCACATCCAAGAAGGACACATCCAGGCTGGACAAACTGATCAGGTGGGCCGGCTCTGTAGTCAGCATGAAGCTGGACTCTCTGGTGACAGTGACAGAGAAGAGGTCTATGGACAAACTATTGAACATCATGGACGATGCCAGTCACCCTCTGCACACCGTCATCAGCAACCAGAGGAGTCTGCTCAGTGACAGAATGCTCCTTCCCAAGTGCAGGATGAACAGACTCAAAAACTCCTTTGTCCCTCACGCCATCAGACTGTACCGGTACATGGTCTTCTATCCTGAGAGGGGAGTAAATTGCAGTAGGCTGTAGGTCCCGAGTCGGAATCGAACTACGTACCACACTATCATGAGGCATGCAGTGTGACCCCTGGGCTACCAAGGCACATAGTCCCTGCCGTTTTCCCTTCACATACCGTACATAAATCACCTGTCAGATCTGTTGAATTAATTTTTAATTATATTGTCATTGTGCTGTAACCGATGAGTAATTTCATTTCTATTAGGATTTCTCAGTGTGATTGGCAGCTGCAGCAGTGTTGCGCTTCTTTCAGAAAACATATTCAAACTCGCTGTATGAGCGCATTAAAATCTTCTGGCTTTTTAACTCACGGTGAAAGTCCTCCGGGTTGAATTAACTAACTGAAATCAGCTGTTCTCAGCGTTTGATAAACCTGCTTTGTGAAACGGACAATCACTGCTCCTCCCAGTGGACAAATGAGGGATAGCAGCTGGTTTTCACACAAGTTGTTTAGGGGCGTCACCAGTCAGGACTGCATTGACTACGTCATTGTGTCTGCCAATTGGCAGACAGTCAAGAACCAGTCAAGAACCAGTCAGGGGACGGCCAAGGGCCTGCAGAGGGCCAGTCATGGAAACGTGGAAAAAATTCAATGGCTGTTATGGTACAACTCCTCTCTGGGGGGAGGAGGGGTAACAGGAGGACAGAGGACGGGAAGGAGCAGTAGCCCAGCCTGACAAAAAGCAATACCGGACAAAGTGCAATATAATGTGCAATATAAAGTGCAATATCTTTCCCTCCTCCCCCCTTCCCCATATCTTATTCTTTTATATTTGTATATGTAAATACTTAATTTATTTTAATTTATCTAGAAGTTTTTTTCTATTTCTTTTCTCTGTTTATCTGTAATGATGCTGCTGGAATCTTAATTTCCCTGAGGGAACCCTCCCACAGGGATCAAAAAAGTTTTATCTAATGCAATCTAATCTTTTCCCCCAGTAACTTTTGTCATTAAATTTTATACTCAGTCAAAAGTATTAATTATATTAATTCTACACAATTGTAAAAAAAAGTGAAAATAAAAATATGTGAAAATAGTTTAGTTCTGTCAAATTTATGTTAAACTTAACACTTGATTTCCTGATCTGGAATGAAACTCACATTTTTCTGATTTTGAGCTGTATTGTTTAAGTTGAGTTCGGTGAGTTAACACTAGAATTCTGGAGATTTCCGTCCCAAGCTGAAGGGGTTCCCCCTCCTTCTCCTTCCCGCCTACACCAGCTCACCCCTCCCCCTTCAGTGAAATTATTACTAATACAACTTTACACTGTTGTACCTGTCAACTTGAGTGATGCAGCACCTGAGAAAGAGAAAAAAACTGTGTGTGTGTGTGTGTGTGTGTGCGTGTGTGTGTGCGCGCTTGACATGAGTGAGATACACACATTAGTGTAGAATTTGTAACGTTCAGTCCCCCAAAATGAACTGGTTTACATTCATTCCTTCTGAATTTGATTGATGAGCTGCACTGAAACCAAAGTACATTTTTTGATCATCAATTAAAATTTCACTTTTCACTGACTTTCAGAACGTTCATGGAGTCGACTTTATTGATATAAACAGATCAGTAGTGTTACGACCAGCACATCAGAGCACATCGCTGGAAGATACAACACTGATCAAGACACGGAAAGGATGAGAAAATCGAGATGATCATGTAATCGTTTTCCAAGGTGAGATCCTGAGACATCATACTGTATTTCATATCATAATATGCTTCTTCTTTCAGCTGCTTCATTCCATATATTTGATTGGGCATAGGTTTTACACTGGATTCCCTTCCTGACACAACCCTCCACAATCTGTCCGAGCTTGGGACCGGCACTCAGCATGCGCTAACTTGTGCAGCCCCAGTGGCTGGGGATTTTACCAAATCTGCATGCTTTTGAACTGTGGAGGAAAACAGAGCACCCTGAGGAAACCCATGCAGACATGTGGAGAACACACAAACTCCACACAGAAAGGCCCCCATCAGCCATGGGGTTCAAACCCAAAACCTTCTTGCTGTGAGGCGACAATGATAACCACTACACCACTGTGCCGCCCTTATTCATTTCACAATATGAAAGATAATTTTTGCTGATTATCTCTGCTTCTGTTCAGTGAGCATCGTTCACTCTCACTGGTGAGCTATACTCACATTCACATTCATGAGTTGCAAAATTAATTGTTCAAAGACCAGCACTCAATTAACATGTTCATGAACAACACTGTATGGTTTTACACTGTTCTGATACTGTCAATATTGAACTTAACATTAATATACAGTGGTGCTTGAATGTTTGTGAACCCTTTAGAATTTTCTATATTTCTGCATAAATATGACCAAAAACATCATCAGATTTTCACACAAGTCCTAAAAGTAAATAAAGAGAACCCAATTAAACAAATGAGACAAAAATATTATACTTGGTTATTTATTTATTGAGGAAAATGATCCAATATTGCATATCTGTGAGTGGCAAAAGTATGTGAACCTCTAGGATTAGCAGTTAATTAGAAGGTGAAATTAGAGTCAGGTGTTTTCAATCAATGGGATGACAATCAGGTGTGAGTGGGCACCCTGTTGTATTTAAAGAACAGGGATCTATCAAAGTCTGATCTTCACAACACATGTTTGTGGAAGTGTATTATGGGATGAACAAAGGAGATTTCTGAGGACTTCAGAAAAAGTGTTGTTAATGCTTATCAGGCTGGCAAAGGTTACAAAACCATCTCTAAAAAGTCTGGACTCCACCAATCCACAGTCAGACAAATTGTGTACAAATGGAAGAAATTCAAGACCATTGTTACC
This sequence comes from Neoarius graeffei, assembly GCF_027579695.1. Lineage (NCBI taxonomy): Eukaryota > Metazoa > Chordata > Actinopteri > Siluriformes > Ariidae > Neoarius > Neoarius graeffei. Next base: position 116,043,880 of record NC_083572.1, on the reverse strand, counting down.
CTCCCCAGGAGTGGTCGACAAACAAAGATCACTCCAAGAGCAAGGTGTGTAATAGTCGGTGAGGTCACAAAGGACCCCAGGGTAACTTCTAAGCAACTGAAGGCCTCTCTCACATTGGCTAATGTTAATGTTCATGAGTCCACCATCAGGAGAACACTGAACAACAATGGTGTGCATGGCAGGGTTGCAAGGAGAAAGCCACTGCTCTCCAAAAAGAACATTGCTGCTTGTCTGCAGTTTGCTAAAGATCACGTGGACAAGCCAGAAGGCTATTGGAAAAATGTTTTGTGGATGGATGAGACCAAAATAGAATGTTTTGGTTTAAATGAGAAGCGTTTTGTTTGGAGAAAGGAAAACACTGTATTCCAGCATAAGAACCTTCTCCCATCTGTGAAACATGGTGGTGGTAGTATCATGGTTTGGGCCTGTTTTGCTGCATCTGGGCCAGGATGGCTTGTCATCATTGATGGAGCAATGAATTCTGAATTATACCAGCAAATTCTAAAGGAAAATGTCAGGACATCTGTCCATGAACTGAATCTCAAGAGAAGGTGGGTCATGCAGTAAGACAACGACCCTAAGCACACAAGTCGTTCTACCAAAGAATGGTTAAAGAAGAATAAAGTTAATGTTTTGGAATGGCCAAGTCAAAGTCCTGACCTTAATCCAATGGAAATGTTGTGGAAGGACCTGAAGCAAGCAGTTCATGTGAGGAAACCCACCAACATCCCAGAGCTGAAGCTGTTCTGTATGGCGGAGTGGGCTAAAATTCCTCCAAGCCGGTGTGCAGGACTGATCAACAGTTACCGGAAATGTTTTGTTGCAGTTATTGCTACACAAGGGGGTCACGCCAGATATTGAAAGCAAAGGTTCACATACTTTTGCCACTGACAGATATGTAATATTGGATCATTTTCCTCAATAAATAAATGACCAAGTGTAATATTTTTGTCTCATTTGTTTAACTGGGTTCTCTTTATCTACTTTTAGGACTTGTGTGAAAATCTGATGATGTTTTAGGTCATATTTATGCAGAAATATAGAAAATTCTAAAGGGTTCACAAACTTTCAAGCACCACTGTATTTTTTTTAAATCTGCACAAATTAGCGTTTGTTTTTCATTGCCATCAATTTGGGCTTCACACAGTCTTCACTCGAATTTAATATTTGGCATGTGCATTCTGTGTGACATACTTCCTGTTTTCTGAGTTGTTTGTGACGAGTCTTTTTTCCACGAGTGTTGGCGTTAATCACTAATCTTTTTTTATATTCTCTATAAATAATTTTCCAGTATCCTTTTCATTTTTGATTGTACTTTTACTTTCCCCTTTCCGCATTTTAAATCTTTTTGGAAGAACACCAAGACTGGAAGTTTTTTTCCTCCCACGCAAAGACTGCAAGTGGAGGCCATCCACATTGGATCTGCTTTAATATCAACAGATCTTTGATTAAGGTACATAAATCATTCATCATGGCACACATTCAGCTTGTTCCGTGTGCTGAGTGCAGGATGTTTAATCATTCTCCCTCCATCATTAGTGATAGCTTTATTTGTGATGTGTAGGTAAGTTGATGCTCTGATGGAGAAGATTGCAGCTTTAGAGGTTTGCATCCAGACTCTAGAGAGGGTTAGTGAAAATGAGAGCAGTGTAGTTTCTGCAGGGGAAAGTCTGGATGCCCTCGGTGGAGTTAGCAATCCCCCAACTCCGGCATTAGAGCCCTCACAGCAGGGCGAATGGGTGACAACTTGGCAGCATAATTGCAGAGCCAAAGTTACCTCTGAGACTCGTCCATGGGAGCACCACTCCTCTCCACTTCACATGTCGAACAGGTTCGTTCTCCTCAGTGATGCACCCACTGAGAAACCTGAAAGAGCTCTGGTTATAGGAGACTATCTTACGGCACATGAAATTAGCGAGGCCTTTAGGGACACCAGCAGCTTTAGTCAGGTGTATACCGGGAGAGAGAGTGCCAGACATAGCAGGTAATCTTAGGGTTCTAGGCAAGCACAGGTTCTTAAAGATAGTTATCCATGTAGTAGCTAATGATATATGCCTTCGTCAGTCTGAGGTTACTAAAATTAACTTTGTAGAGGTGTTTAAATTAGTGAAGACGATGCCCGATGCTCTAGTATGCTCTGGCCCCATCCCAATGCGGTGTGGCGATGTAGCTTACAGCAGCTTATGGTTGCTGAATTGCTGGCTGTCCAGGTAGTGCTCTGAAAACAGTGTGGACTTTATAGATAATTGTAGTAGTTTTGAGGGCACTGCTGACCTGTTAGGGTGGGACAATATCCATCCCACTCGGGAAGGTGCTGCTCTCATTTCTTGCAGCATAGCTCATAGTCTCAGAACAGGCCTAGTTAGCTTTTGACAATCCAGAGCCAAGGCCAGGGAACAGACAAACAGGCTAAACCGACTGTCTGCTAGCTGCACAGAGTGGTCACTCAGGGTCCACTATATCAAGACTGTTCCCCAAGCTAAACAAAAAAGTAGAAACAATCATAAAGTTTGTTCTAGTAACCTAATTAATATAAAATTGGATCATACTGACTGTACAGCCACTGCCAGCACCTTTGATCTAAAGGTAGGGATATTAAATTTTAGATCTCTTACATCTAAAGCACTCATTGTTAATGAACTTATTACAGATCAGGAATTTAATGTACTGTGTTTAACAGAAACATGGATTAAGCCAAATGAGTATGGAACATTAAATGAAGCTAATCCTCCTGATTACAGTTATATACACCAGCCTCGTCTAACTGGCAGAGAAGGAGGTGTCGCGGTTAATTATAATGATTATCTTGGTGTAACACAAAAACCTGGTTATAAATTTAATACATTTAAATTTCTTCATACTAATATAATGTATGTAGCCTTGAAAAATAAGTCTACCCAGTCAATTCCATTGCTTATTATTTACAGGCCCCCTGGGCCATATTCTGAGTTTCTTTCTGAATTTGCGGATTTTATCTCAGACCTGATTATTTCCTGAGACCAAGCTGTAGTTGTCGGAGATTTTAATATTCACTTCTATAACCCAGAAGATCCTCTGAAAACAGCATTCATGTCCATTTTAGATTCAATAGGGATTAATCAGAATGCCATAGGACTGACCCATAATGGTGGTCACACTCGTGATCTAATACTAACATTCCAGTTAAATATAGAAAATATAGTCACACTTCTACAGTCTGAAGTTACCTCAGATCATTATCTCATCTTATTCAAAATATGTCTGAGCAATAATACTATATGCACCTCACCACTCTACTGTATATAATGTACATTCATGTCAACTACTGCACAGAGTTTTATCAATAATCTCCCAGAGTTACCAACTTTGATGGGATCACTCTCAGCCCCCACAGAACTTGATCAGGCAACTGAATGCTCAGAGTCAATGTTCCGCTATACTTTACAGTTGTGGCTAAAAGTTTTGAGACACACAAATTTTGGTTTTCACAAAGTTGCTGCTTCAGTATTTTTAGATCTTTTTGTCAGATGTTTCTATGGTATACTGAAGTACAATTATATGGATTTCATAAGTTTCAAAGACTTTTATTGATAAATGCATCAAGTTTATGCAAAGAGTCAATAACACAAAGAATCAGTGTCAACCCTTCTTTTTCAAGACTCCTACAATTCACCCTGGCATGCTGGATATCAGCTTCTGGGCCAAATCCTGACTGATGGCAACCCATTCTTGCATAATCAGTGCTTGGAGTTTATCACAATTTTGGAGTTTTTGTTTGTCCACCTGCTTTTTGAGGATTGACCACACATTCTCGATGGGATTAAGATCTGGGGAGTTTCCTGGCCATGGACCCAAAATTTAAATATTTTGCTCCCCAAGCCACTTAGTTATCACTTTTGCCTTGTGACATGGTGCTCCATCATGCTGGAAAGAGCATTGTTCTTCACCAGATTGCTCCTGGATCGTTGGGAGAAGTTGCTCTTGGAGGATGTTTTGATACCATTCTTTATTATGGCAGTGTTCTTAGACAAAATTGTGAGTGAGCCCACTCCCTTGGATGAGAAGCAACACCACACATGAATAGTCTCAGGATGCTTTACTGTTGGCATGATACAGGACTCATGGTAGTGCTCATCTTTTATTCTCCGGCCAGTCATTTTTTCAGATGTCCCAAACAGTCTGAAGGGGGCTTTATCAGAGAAAATAACTTTTTGTAGGACTTTTTGCAGACTGCAGAGGACTGGTGTAAATTTATTTTCTCTGATGGACACGTGCACACCTGCAGTATGTAGTAGCAATGACTTCATGAATTTTTCAATGACAAAATTGAAAATATCTGACAGAAAATTCAAACTACTAATTTAAGGCCAGACAATTTAAGTAACCCTGTAGTTAACAATAACTGTATCAGATCAGCAATTAGAATGTTTTACCTCCCTTAGAGAAATCAAACTAATTTCATTAATCTCCGCATCAAAATCCTCAACTTGTGTACTAGATCCCTTACCAACACAATTCTTCAAACAGATAATACCAGAAGCAGTTTAACCCTGTCAGTGCCCTTGGACAAGTCACGTATGTCATGAAATCTTTTACTGCTGTACCTTATGACATACGCTCCTTGTCATAAGCACCTCCTTTTATGTACTTTACATAGCACATTACTTTTACTTTACAGTGGCACATTACCGTGAATTGGCCTAGTAGTTAACATGTCCGCCTCTTGATCAGGAGAGTGTGGGTTCTATTCACACAACGGTCATACCAAAGACCATCATAAAAATGGTACCCAGTTACTTGGAATACATGGACCCCTGGTGTATATTGTGTTTTCAAGTGCTAGTAATTCATGTTTATGGACAGGTTCTCATTGACAAGACCCGTTGTCTTGTTTTTGATTACTAAAGTTATTTTTACTCTACAACAGTGTTTTTTGTGATTTTTCTATACAAATATTAAAAATATAAAGTTCAGAACAAGTTAGAGAAAGATTATCAAAATATCCCAATTTTGACCTATTTTTGTCCTATATGCCCAGCACATTACAATTAATTATGGGTGGCAGCCAAAGGGTTAACCACTTCTAAAAATAATACATTCTTCCCTTAGAATTGGCTATGTACCCAAATCCTTTAAACTAGCAGTTATCAAACCCCTGATTAAAAAACCTGACCTTGACCCCTGTCAGCTGTCCAATTATCAGCCAATAGGGAGGGAAAGTGAAACACAGCGCTCCTAGTGGTAGCATTCCTAAGCCGAGAGCCAGACTACTGAAAATCCCATAGACCCGATTTTTAAAAAAATCCCACGAAGTTATGATGTGGAACTTGTACACCCCCAAAAAATATGTTGTATATGTTGGGATTATCTACTAACTGTGAAAGTATCAGGTGAAATTTCGCTGTCTTTTAAAAGATCGAAATTGCGCCTAACCTGTCAGAAACGGACTACAACCAAACTGTCTAGTCAGAGTCGCTCATATTACGTCAGCAGTAGGCTTGATAAGTTTTGTTCTTCATACTAGCCCTTCCGAGTGCTGACAGCTCTTCCTGTGAATAACGGCAGTTGACTACATGCCCTGATCTGTAATGGTTATCCCCACGAGGGATGCATTTCTTATTGGTACAGAAATACTCCGCCAACCACGCTATACAAATCGGCATGTTGATGTAGGCTACTCGCCGGCCGCTACCTGCTACAGATTTGGAAAGGCGCTAGACTTGCGGTGACATCACATATGCGACGTTGGGTCCGTGTAGTCTTTGATCAGCTTATTAAAAAACATTCAAAACAATTCAAATCAGTGGAAAAAATAAAGTATGATCACCAGGATCGATAGAGCTGCCCGACATGCACAACATATGGAAGCCATTGTCTTAACTTTGAAGTGTAACCCGAAATGTAATTTTTTGAAAAGATATTCCCATTCATTTTGCCATAGAGGTTGGAATGCATCCAGTAGGGGGCGATGAGATTACTTTTCCTGCCTGTATCAAACCTCCCCTTTATCTCCAAGATCCTTGAAAAAGCTGTCACACAGCAGTTATGCTCATATTTACATAGAAATAACATCCATGAAATGTATCAGTCAGGATTTAGACCTCATCATAGCACAGAGACAGCTCTGGTTAAAGTAGTAAACGACCTACTGTTGGCGTCTGATCAGGGCTGTGTCTCGCTGCTTGTGTTGCTTGATCTTAGTGCAGCATTTGATACCACTGATCATTCCATTCTTCTGGATAGATTAGAAAATGTTGTGGGAGTTAAGGGAGTTAAGGGAACGGCCCTCTCCTGGCTCAGCTCTTATTTAACTGATCGCTATCAGTATGTTGATGTAAATGGTGATTTTTCTAGACATACTGAGGTAAAGTTTGGTGTTCCACAAGGTTCTGTCTTGGGTCCACTGCTTTTTTCTTTATGTATGTTACCTCTGGGTGATAAAGCATGTTATTAGTTTCCACTGTTATGCTGATGACACACATTTGCTTTACCATAGAACATTGAATTAACACAGTAAACATTATGGGAGATAAAAATCTCCAGCACACACACACACACACACACACACACACACACACACACACACACACACACACACACAAAACCATTTCATCACCTCATCATTAATCTGTGCTCGGTTAACTGTCAGAGCACAATGTAAAACCATAAAATGTAAATCAGGATGTTGTGGATCAGGAGCTGTTTCTTTCCCCAGTGGTGTAAAAGGAAATAAAAATAAACTAAATGTAGATTTTCGATGGTTTCAGTTCTCACACTTTAATATACAGAATAAATAAAGACAACATTCAGTCCATCACTGTGAACACTTTAAATACACAATTCACACATTATTACACACACACACACACACACACACACACACACACACACACACCTCTCTCTCTTACACACACACACACACACACACACACACACCTCTCTCTTACACACACACACACACACACACACACACACACACACACACACACACACACACACACAAATATACTCTTGAACATGTTCTTTTAAACCTGTAATATTTTCTACACAGTGACTAATAAATTGTTTAATGTGAAGGTCTGCTCATTTGCATATCTGATGTGGTTGGTCCAAATCTGTTGATGCTGTAATTCAATGACATCACAAACTGAGCTCACAACACACTGTTTAGAGGTACTTTAACATTAACACTCCACGTTTATCCTCAGTGTTATATAACACACACACACACACACACACACACACACACACACACACACACACACACACGTGTTGATTTGTCATTGAGCATTTGTTATAAATATAGATAAATATAATGTACATATTAAGAAGACAACTGTAAATAAGTGTAATATAGTACATATTCATCATCATGCAATAAAATACATACAATTATAAAGATTAATCTGTACAGTATAGGACTGTGTGTGTGTGTGTGTGTAGTTTGAAACTGATCCTTCTGAATGAACCACAGGAACAAACATGCAGCAACTCACAGAATCCTCAGGGTATGAACACATCAGGTGTGTACATGTGTGTGTGTGTGTGTGTTAATCAGGGTAGATGAGAAACCCGCTGAAGGTGCTGTATTTGTTGGTGTTTCCTCCATGAACTTTCCCTCCATCCAGCTGCACACACACTTCGTCCCCCACGTCTAAGTGCAGGATCACGCTGTTGGAGGCATAGTCGTAATTCTGATCTGCGTCCTGAGCAATGGCGCTCGCCCGCACCTGAAACACACACACACACACATGCAGTAGGGCTTATAGACTTGGGTGTTTGCATCAAATAAGTTACAACAATATTACTAAATTCATCTCATCTCATCATCTCTAGCCGCTTTATCCTTCTACAGGGTCGTAGGCAAGCTGGATCCTATCCCAGGTGACTACGGGTGAAAGGCGGGGTACACCCTGGACAAGTCGCCAGGTCATCACAGGGCTGACACATAGACACAGACAACCATTCACACTCACATTCACACCTACGCTCAATTTAGAGTCACCAGTTAACCTAACCTGCATGTCTTTGGACTGTGGGGGAAACCGGAGCACCCGGAGGAAACCCACAGGGAGAACATGCAAACTCCACACAGAAAGGCCCTCGCCGGCCACGGGGCTCGAACCCAGAACCTTCTTGCTGTGAGGCGACAGCGCTAACCACTACACCACCGTGCCACCCCGCAGATTGTCATGATCTGCATATTTGATTTGGCATAGGTTTTACACTGGCTGTCCTTCCTGATGCAACCCTCCCCAATCTATCTGAGCTTGGGACCAGCACTAAGTATGTACTGGCTTGCACAACCCCAGTTGGTGGGCATTTTACCTAAACTACATGTCTCTGAACTGTGGAGGAAACCGGAGCACCTGGAGAAAACTCATGCAGACACGGAGAGAACATGCAAACTCCACACAGAAAGACCCCTGTCAGCCACTGGGCTCGAACCCAGAACCTATTTGATCTCAGTTTGTGATGTCACTAAATTGTAGACTCAAAGGCTTTGAGGTTAAATAAATGAGTGAGAAACTGAAAGTGTAAATTGAGACTCTGAGACTGATCCCACCCTTACTAATGTGAGCTCGTTAAATTAGATACATCAGTGAATGTTACTGATATTAAACTAAAAGAGAAGGCAGGATGACATGCATGCAGCTCTAATTAGCATATTCGTGTATATTCATATACCCTTGCATTTTTAATGAGTGATGTATAGAGATGTTCCTCTGAAGTTTTATTCATTTCTTCTGAACTTACCTGATTTTTATTCTATAGCTTTAGATTCTAATGGGTTAAAATGAAGATATTGAAATGGATATGTTCATTTTAGCTTTCTACACCCTACCCATGTGAATTCATTTAAATTCTATTCACTTCTTCAAATATTGACACACACGATACAGTGAGTGAGAGATGAACAACTGCAGTCACAAAGTTGATCAAATGAAAACATCTCTGAGTTCCCCTCTCTCTGCCTCTCTCTTCATCGGTTTCTTCCTGTCCACTGAACTTGCCTTGCCTCGAACAGATGAGATGGGCAGTGACCTTACACCGGATCTTTGACAACTCTGTGTGTGTGTGTGTGTGTGTGTGTGTGTGTGTGTGTGAGAGAGAGAAGAAAGAGTTAGGAGAAGGTGGTGGTAGAAACAGTGTGTTTGTGTCCTGAGGGAAGACCTTATCGATCCACATGTTGTGTGTAATTTAAACGAAATCTTTCCTGTAACAACTGATTTGTGCACCTGCTGAATTTCAAAATAAGCTGAAACTTCCACAGACTCACAAACATATTGAACAAGTGCATTATATGGTTGAGAAAATCAGTTTGGAAAACTGCTTTATGGCCCAGAAAGCTTGTTTGTGTTTGGAAGGGCCTCCTGTTAATCATAATATAGACATGCCCCAGACACACCCCTTCACTCCACCCCATCTTAGTGTGTTTGGAAAGAAACAATATTACAATACATGACATTACAGAGCTTTAGCAGATGCTGTCATCCAGTATGACATACAATGAGTGCAAAAGTCAGGAACATGAAGTGCTAAGCTTTCTTAGACAAGAAAGTTATAGTGCTAAATGAACAAGTGACAGCAATACATAGTGTGATATTCTGTTGAAGTACCAACAATCACCAAACAGCCAAGGAAATAAACCAACCATACAAAGTACAATGAAATAGAGAACTCAAAATGGCTACTTAAAGATGGCGGCGCACGTGGTTGCAGCGGCTTACGGCTCTCCTTTTCAGTGCTCTTTTATTTGTTTGTTTTTGTATTTCTTTCTTGTTTGTTTGTGCACCATCAGTTCTGTGAACATCCAGTACACCCGCCAGACACTTTTAGCCATTGGTGACCAACACCAGATATCTGTTTCGAGCGACTTTCACTTCATGCATAACATCCCAGATGACATAGCGAGACCCCCGGGCTCTCCGTGGATTGTTGTCGGGTCTAGGAGGCAGCACAGACGGAGGAGGGAGAGGAAGCAGAAGTGGGGCCGCAGGTCCGGTGCTATGCTAAGGCTAAGAAAACAACCACACAAGCCACCTCTACCGAGCCTGTATCTCTCCAATGCCAGATCCCTGGTGCATAAAACGGATGATCTGGAATTACAATTCGCTGGAAATCGCTATGTTCGGGACTGCTGTGTTTTAATTATCACTGAAACCTGGCTTCATCCGGAAATACCCGATGCTAGCTTGCAGCTAGCAGGCTGCACGCCGCTCCGCTGGGACAGGAATGAGGACTCCAGTAAGAGCAGAGGAGGGGGGCTCTGTATTTATGTGCATGATAATTGGTGTAACAACGGAACAATTATAGATAAACACTGTTCCCCAGACCTCGAGTACATGTCTGTAAGATGCCGGCCTTTTTTTCTACCGAGAGAGCTAACTGTAGTGATTGTCACAGCTGTGTATATTCCACCTGACGCCTGTGTAAACACAGCGCTCTCTCTCCTGCTGAACACCATTAACAAACAGCAGCGGGCCCACCCTGACGGTGTTCACATAATCGCAGGAGACTTTAATAAGGCCAATTGAAGACTGTACTGCCAAAGTTTTACCAACATGTTAAGTGTTCTACTAGAGGGGAGAACACTCTGGATCATGTTTATTCTAACATCAAGCACGCGTACAGAGCCATACCCCTCCCCCACCTCGGCCAGTCAGACCATCTTTCCCTCCTGCTCTCCCCAGCTTACACCCCCCTCAGACACAGAGCCACGCCCACCACAAGGACTATCACAACCTGGCCTGACAACGCACTCTCCAAACTACAGGACTGCTTTAAATGGACAGATTGGGACTTATTTGAACACCAGGAGCTGGAGACATTCACAGGAATAGTAATGGACTTTATCAAGTTCTGTATCGGAAATGTGATGGTGGATAAAAACATCCGGGTTTTCCCAAACCAGAAACCCTGGATGACCAGCCAGGTCTGCTCACTCCTCAGGGCCTGCGACGCTGCCTTCAGGTCAGGTGACAGAGCTCTGTACAGTGCTGCTCGAGCTGATCTGAAAAGAGAAATTAAAAAAGCCAAGGTGGACCATAGGCTGCGTATAGAGTCCCACCTGTCCAGCAACAACATACGGGAGGTGTGGTGGGGCATACAAGCCATCACAAACTTCAGGGACTGTGATGCGTCAACAGAAGACTGGAGTGCGCCACTGGCAGAGGAGCTAAATTGCTTCTTTGCCCTCTTTGAAACATCTCAGCAGCACTCATCTGCTCCAGCCCCGCCCTCACCACCACACAGTTCGTACATCACCCCATTCACTGTACAGGAGCATGATGTCAGACGGGTGTTCCTGGCAGTGAACCCCAAGAAAGCTGCCAGCCCAGATGGAGTACCTGGTAAGGTGATCAGAGTGTGTGCCCACCAGCTCGCTCCTACCTTCACCAGGATCTTTAACCTCTCCCTGGCTCAGGCAGTCATCCCGCCCTGCCTAAAATTAGCTACAATAATCCTGGTGCCGAAGAAGTCTCCCGTCACCAGCCTGAATGATTACCGTCCTGTGGCCCTCACCCCGGTAATCATGAAGTGCTTTGAGAGACTAGTTCTTCAGCACATCAAGGACCACCTCTCCCCAGACTTTGACCCCTACCAGTTCGTATATCATGCAAACAGATCCACAGAGGACACCATTGCCGTAGCTCTACACTCTGTACTGAACCACCTGGAGCAGCAGCAGAGCTACGTCCGCATACTCTTTGTGGATTACAGTTCTGCTCTCAACACAATAATCCCGGACATCCTTATCAGTAAACTGGACACTCTCGGCCTCCCCCCTCTCACATGTGCCTGGATAAAGGACTTTCTTACTAACTGGCCCCAGACTGTGAGACTTGGCCCCCACTTCTCCTCCACCCGCATGTTGAGCACCGGCTCTCTACAGGGCTGTGTGCTGAGCCCCCTCCTGTACTGCCTCTACACCCACGACTGTAGTCCGACCCACAACAACAACAACCTTATCCTCAAGTTTGCTGACGACACCACAGTGGTTGGACTCATCTCAAAGGGAGACGAGGCAGCCTACAGAGAGGAGGTCTTGAAGTTGGCAGCCTGGTTTTCAGAAAATAACCTTGCTTTGAACATCAAGAAAACCAAAGAGCTCATTGTTGACTTCAGGAAGCACAGCACTGACCTAGCCCCCCTCTACATCAACAATGTGTATGTGGAGAGGGTCCGCACCTTCCGGTTTCTTGGTGTCCTCATCTCCGCTGACATCTCCTGGTCAGTAAACATTACAGCAGTCATTAAGAAGGCTCAGCAGTGGCTACACTTTCTGAGAGTCCTCAGGAAGTACAACCTAAACTCCAACCTGCTGCTGACCTTCTACCACTCATCCATCGATAGCCTGCTGACATACTGTATTATAGTATGGTACGGCAGCTCCACTGCTGTAGACAGGGAGAGGCTCCAGAGGGTAGTTAAGGCAGCACAGAAGATCATTGGCTGCCCTCTCCCCTCCCTGATGGACATTTACACCTCCTGCTGCCTTAGGAGAGCTAAGAACATTATCAAGGACAGCTCCCACCCTGGCTTTGATCTGTTCGACCTGTTGCCCTCAGGGAGGCACTACAGGTGCATCAGGACAAAGACAAATCAATTCAAAACAGCTTCTTTCCAAAAGCCATAACCACCCTGAACTCGGATATGCTCTGACTTTATAGTCTATTTATTTTACTATGTGACTCTTCTCATGCAATAACCTATAATGTGCAGTACTTTATAAGGTGACTCTCTCTGTGCAATACTTTTATAATGTGCAATACCTCACTCCATAATGTGAAACACAACACATTCACCTCACCTCAGGACTGTGCACCTTACACATAACACATACACCTCAGGACTGTGCACCTTACATACAGCATATACACCTCAGGACTGTGTACCTTACGCACAGCACATACACCTCAGGACTGTGCACCTTACACACAGCACATACACCTCAAGTCTGTGCTCCTTACCTTACCTTGCAATATTTCATAATGTGTAATATTTTATTTATAATGTGACTCTCTTGAGCAATAATTTATAATGTGACTCTCTCTGTGCAATACTTTATATGTGCAATGAGCAATACCTCACTCCATAATGTGTAACACAACACATACACCTCAGGACTGTGCACCTTTACCCCCTTACACCCTCCCCCCTTTTTTCTCCTTTTTTTCTATTTTTCCCCTTCCTCTCTCTCTACGTGCTGTTTGCACTGTTATTGGAGATAACAGTGTTTAATTAATTAATTAGAATTTACAGTTAAGGACGATGTGTTTTTATGAAAATCAGTTTTCTCTCAGTTTTAACTTCCATCACCGACGCTTCCCTCTGCGCATGTGCAGAATGGATCGGGCACTGACACAATAGCCCTCCTCCCGTGCGCTTGCCATAGACACACACAAACAACATGGCAGCGATTGAGGGAAAGCTGCAACTTGTGCCCAAGAAAGGAGTAACTTCCTCCGTGATGTGGAATTGGTTCGGTTTTGCAGTGTCAGACGCAGACCAAACAAGTTCACGTTGTAAGGTGTGTTTGAAAATGGTTGCTTCCAAAGGAAGCAGCATGATGAATTTATTCCAACACCTTAAACAGAAGCATGCAGCAGAGTGGGAGAAGTGCTGCTCCCAGCGGAATGAAAACAGCCGCAGCATGAGTACACCATCCAAAGTAAAGCAAGCAACTGTCCCGGACACATTTTTGAACTGTGTCTCTTATGATAAGAATGGGGCATGGTGGAAGGCAATCACAGATGCTATCGCGATGCTATCTCATCTACAAGCTTGTTTTTTGGCTTGTTTTTGGTTTCTGGTTGCACTTTAACCCCAAAGGGGAAATTTAAGTGAAAACACAATAAAGGTAAAACTTGTTTTGAACCATTTCTTTGTCATCTGTAGTTTGATTTTTAGTGTGTGTGTGGGGGAAATCGATTAAAATCGAAAATCGGATTTTTTGTGAAAAAATCAAAGATTTTTTTTTTTTAGGCCATATCGCCCAGCTCTACTGCAGAGTTATATAAATGATGTTACAAGCATTCTACAAACAGTGGCTTGTACTGCAAGGCTCCTTAAAAGACTGGAAGAACTCCTCACATGGGCCAGGATGAGAAACAAACCTTCCAAGTCTTGCAGCTTCTCAGTCTGGAAAGGAGTCAGGAAAGATCAGATCTCTTTCATAACAGGCAGAGAGAGGATCCCTTTGTTGGTGGAACAACCTATCCAGAGCTTAGGGAGGCTGCACACAGCCGACCTGTCTGACAAGCACACAGCTGCCTCTGTCACCAAACAGCTATCTGATGGCCTAGAGGGGATTGACAGAAGCCATCTACTGGGGAAGTTCAAAGTCTGGTGCTACCAGTTCACAGTATTCAGGCGTCTCATGTGGCCCTTCAAACTATGCGAAATCAACACCTCCACAGTAAAGCACATGGACTGCAAAGCCAACAGCTACATCTGCAAATGGCTGGGCCTACCTCAGAGCCTCTCCAGCACAGCCGTCTTTGGAAGGAATGTTCTCCAGCTGCCACTGACATCAATTACCCAGAGCTACAGACAGCAGAAAGCAAAGCTCATGTCAGATCTTAGAGACTCATCCCATTCATCTGTTCAGCGCTCCAAGGCCCCAGTTTGAATGGGGAGAAAGTGGAGAGCCAAGCAAGCAGTTGACCAGGCCATCAGCTGGCTGAAACACCTCGAGATCATTGGCAGGTCACAGTCAGGGAGAGCTGGCCGAGGGTGGGGTACAGCTCCCAAGATGTGGTCCAAAGCCACAAGGAAGGAAAGAAGGGAGCTGGTGATTTCAGAAGTGGTCAGGACAGAGGATGAGCAATATAAGATCAAAGCACTTAGCTATCAGCAGCAAGGAGGCTGGACTATGTGGGAAGCAGTTGTCACCAGGAGCATAAGTTGGATTGAAATGTGGAGAATCCCTCAAGCCAAACTAAGCTTCCTCATCAGATCCATTTATGATATGCTTCCAAGTCCCAGCAACGTGTGCCTGTGGTATGGTACAGATGAAAATTGCCAGGTCTGTGGTGCCCTGAGCCCAACCCTGCAGCACATCCTCTCCAGCTGCAAAATAGCACTGGCCCAGGGTTGGTACAGGTGGCACTGTAGCATGACTAGAACCAGGATGCTCAAATCCTTTCAATCATGACAGCATTTTTATTTTAGAAAAAAAGAGAGACCAGAGCTTGAGAACAATTTTGGAAGAAAAATCAAACCAGGAAAATCAAAAAGAAAAGAAAAATCAAACCAGGAGAAAGTCTAGTGAGAGGCAAGCAGATGGGGAGAGAATTAAAGTTTTTAGAGAGTTAGTCAACAGGCTTTTGGACAGGACAGGGAAACAGAAAAACTCCTTTTCACCATCTCCTCCAGTGCTATTTGTCTCAGTCGGCTTCTCAGAAAGGGTCGGTATTCCGTTACTCCAGAAAATGACATTGTCAGTGTCCGCGAGTTGCTTGATTCCTCTCAGGGTAATCTTTCAGGCAGACCACCAGAGAAACAAACAAAACTACACTTCACTTCTTTCGTGAATTGTTCGGATACTCCCCCACAGACTCTTCCACCATCGGCCCACTACTGATTCTCTGTGCTCATTCATAAAAAACAGAGCCCGCCTGTTGACAAAACGTCGTCAGACTAGTAGATGTCAAAAGACACTGAATGTTAGACAGTGCCAAAAACCACCCCGGTGGCAAAAAGCAGGGACTGAATGAGGACAGAAATGAATGTGATGGTATTATGATTATTAATTATTTTTTTAATTAATAAAAAATAGGTTCTCTCCCCCCCATGGAAAGACAACTCATGGTTGGAAAAAGGTAATCTAATCAGCAAAGCCAAGAAAGTCATCATAATCAGACTCCTTTAATAAAATGTTGAGTATTGTCTGCTTTTCCTGTGCATCAATCTCAGCAGCAGTGGGAAAACAGGGCTTAAGTTAGTCACATGGACAGTACACAGGTCCTCTCCCATGTCTTTTCTAATGATTTGGAAATTCACAGGGCCTATCTGCTGTAAGATGTGGTAAGGTCCTTTACATTTGGGTGCCAACTTGGTGGAAAAATGCCTTGCTGCTGATGACTGGGGATAGTTTCTAACCCACACTCTATTTTTTGGTTGGTAAGTCACATCATTCCTTTTCTTATTATAATTTCTCAATTGTATAGCTTTTGCTTTTTTACTGCTAATCTGTGCTTTGGCTTGCAGGTCTTTGATGTGCCACACCACTTCATAGTAGGAGTCGTCAGATAGTAGATTTTGTCCCTGCAACAGTTTGTCCATTGGACATCTGAGTTTCTGCCCAAGATGTAACTCAGCTGGAGACACCCCAGTGGTTTTGTGCACAGAAGAATTTAGGACAAAGCGGAATTCTGGTATAGTAGAGCTGTTAAGGCCCTATAAACATAAGAATTGTGCACAACATGATAAAAGCATGAAACTTTCAGGGTTTGTTCTCCAGGGCATAACAATTAATTTAAGATCTGGAGGCACTCTCAGTTTGACCTTGGAGGTCATTTAGAGGTCATCGACCCTTGTTATGTGCAATTTCAATGGACAGGATTAAAAATTGGGGCATTTTATCATATAAGTGTGACAAAAATTGTAATTACATGTGGATTTCCATTTTTCTAGGTCATGAGGGTCCATTTATAGTGATATTACACTTAGAAGTCAAGGTTAAGATGAAGGTCACTCTAAAATATATGATGTGTTATGTCAATTTCAACAACTTTTATGATTTTGTAGCATATTGCCAAGGAGTATATACTTTGTAATTGTAAAATGACTTCCAAATGAGTGATACAAGTGATACAGGCCTAATGTGAGTATTCTAATCATTGCAGTCTCCAGAACATGCACAAAGGGCAGTACACTTCAATTCTGCCTTTTTGCATTTGCAGTGACCACAACAGCCCTTTTTGCAACCACAATGCAAAAGCTCATAGCACGACTGTGAGGCCTCAGGTAGTGTTGTCCAAAGTGGCTGCCATCCATCGTCACTGTTAACCCATCCCCAGTCTGAAGGACTTGGCAACTGGGGCCTAATAACCAAGGCAAGGTTCCATACATGAGCCTGATACATGGCTCGTTTGATGTGTTGTCTCAAAGCAGCTTGTGTAGGGGGGATGTTTTCCAACGATCTTGACTTTCGTGTGAAAAGATGTTTCCGTGCCTCATTGACACCTACACATGCACTTGTTCTGTCATAAATAAGAACAACAAAGCGTTCCAGCTGTGACAAAGAGCAAAATGAGCAAAGTAAATAAAAAGGAAAACAATGGAATAGTTAATAGGAAGGGTGAAGTAGTAAATACTTATTAGAAATATAATACAAATAGTTAATTATACAAATTATTAGATGACTAAACACAAGACCACAGTAGTGCTGATTTTGCTTTCTATTGCTCCTGCTCTGCTGTCAGACAGTCGAGAGAGAATGTGTGAGAGTGAGAGAAGCACACACACTTTAGGACCCCAAGTGTGGGAACATGCCAGGCCACACCCCTTTTTGCTCACTATGCCCAACAGAAGTGCGGGAAAATAACAGCTTGCACATGGAACATGGATATGAGTGGGAGGATTCGAGGGAATAAAGCATTGCCATGATATGGCAATGAAAGTTTAAGTCATGATTTGAATCTATCTATCTATCTATCTATCTATCTATCTATCTATCTATCTATCTATCTATCTATCTATCTATATGATAAAAATAATGATTAAATTTATGTAGTTTACCTGGGTATCTATTAGTTACAGTTCATCTGCCATTTCCCAATTTTCCTTATTATCATTACGTTTTTTGTTTATTTCATTCATTTACCTCTATGGGTGTATATCTATTTATGTTTATTTACTTGATTATGCCTTAATACATGCATATTTATACTTACTGTACATTTTTAGCAAAATTGCTCCCAAAAACACACCCATTTCAGCTCTCATGCATAGAAATGTCCTATTGATGACCTCAATGACCTCTAATTGACCTCCAAGGTCAAACTGAGAGTGCCTCCAGATCTTAAATTAATTGTTATGCCCTCAAGAACAAACCCTGAAAGTTTCATGCTTTTATCATCTTGTGCACGATTCATCTGCTTATCTGCTCTACTAGTAGGCACTGGTTCCATTTTCTGTGATTGTCATCCACAAATGATGAGATCATGCACTTTAAGTTCCTATTCGCCTGTTCTGTCATGTTTGTTTGGGGATAGTAAGCTGTAGTGAGCTTAGGGACCACTGTCCATGTTTTACAGATCTCTCTAAATAAGGTGGAAACAAACTGAGATCCTCTGTAGGACAATAGGAAGTCTGGAACTCCTCAGCGGGTGAGAATTTCTCTGTGGAACAACCGGGCAATGACTGGTGCAATGGCTGAGTGCATGGGGAATAAATCTACCCAGTGGATGTAGTAGTCTACAAAGGCAAGTAAGTACTCATTATGATTTGGGCTAGAGGGAAAAGGCCCCATGATATAGAATCCCACCATTTTTGTTTGGATACTTTACCTCTGTCTGTTGGAGTTTGCTACTAGGCCTTTTATTTTTCCCTTTGTAGGTCTGACATTTCACGCAGGATCATATGAAACTCTTAACGTCATCCCATATTTTAGTCCAAAAGACTACATCGTGGAGATGTTTATAGGTTTTAAACATGCCTTGATGGCCACACAAGGGGGAAGTTTGACAAGCCTGCAGAATGGAGGGTATACGTGTCTTCAGCACCCAAAGTTTATAATGATATTTATTGTCAGACAGGTCAATTTTCCTGTAAAGCATATCCTCATTCATGGCATATTTTGACTCTGTGACTTTAGGGTCTCCTGCTAAGGTTTTGATAATGTTTTGTATCTCAGAATTATTATATTGTTCTTCCCACAAAGTATTAACTGAGAATGGGAGGTCCTCTGTCTCCTTCTGACTCACAGTCATCATACAAGTAGGTCCACTCCTGGAAGGAGCATCCGGTGCCATGTTGAGTTTGCTCTTCCTGTATTTAGTGATAAATTTTTGGAGCCGAAGTGCCCATCTAAGGAGGCAACTGGACATTTTGGTGCCATTCATCACCCATTGTAAGGAGGCATGATCGGTCACCATGGTAAAGAATTTTGGTTCTAGATAATGTTGCCATTTCTCCAGAGCCCAGATGACTGTCAGATACTCTCTCTCTCTCTCTGTTATGGAGTAATTACACTCTGCTTTATTTAGGGTTCGACTGGCATAAACAATTACTTCCTCATGACTGACGCCCTTCTTTTGGGCCAGGACTGCACCCAGTCCCATGTCACTGGTGTTGGTGTAAACAAGGAAAGGGAGGCTTAGGTCAGGGTGGCCTAGAATGGGAGCTGAGGTAAGATGGTTCTTTAGTGTTTCAAATGACTTCTGACACTCATCACTCCATTTGAATGCTCGTTCTTTTCTTTTTAGGGCATTGATAGGTTCTGCCAGTTGTGAAAACCTTGGTAAAAAGTGGTGGTACCAGCTGGCTAAACACATGAAATGCTGGACTTCTTTAATATTTGCTGGTACTGGGTAGGCTTTAACAGCCTCAACTTTGACTGGGTCTGTGGCTATTTGCTTGGCAGAAATTATGTGGCCCAGGTATTTGATTTGCCTAAGACAGAACTTGGACTTCTTGAAATTTAAGGTAAGCCCCACAGCTTGAAGTTTCTCAAGTACTGCATACAGGTCATGGAAGTGCTGTTGGACTGTAGCGGAGTAGATGACTATGTCATCCAAATAAACTAAGCAAACCATTCCTTTGAGGTCAGCCAACACATGCTCCATTAAATGTTGGATGGTCGCAAGGACATTCTTGAGGCCAAATAGCATGATCTTGAACTGAAAAAGGCCAGCAGGGGTCACAAAGGCAGTTTTCACTTTGCTTGAATCATCCGTGGCAACCTGCCAATAACCACTATTAAGGTCCAAGGTGGAAAAGATGGAACAGCCAGCCAGTGACTCCAGCAGCTCATTGATGTTAGGCAAAGGGTAAGCATCTGTTTCTGTCACTGCATTTAGTTTCCTATAATCAACACAGAATCTTAGACCTCCATCTTTTTTAGGAACTAAGACAACTGGAGAGGCCAAACCAGAATATGATGGTTCAATTATCCCTTCATCGAGCATTTCCTTCAACTGTTGCTCTACAATCATTTGTTTTTCGGCAGACATCCAATAAGGTTTCTACTTGATGGGAACCTCGGTGTAGGTATATATGTGATGTTGTAACAGGCTAGTTTTCCCTGGTTTCAAAGAATGAAGTTTGGGTTGGGACTCCAACAGTTGTCTCAAGCTCGATTTTTCCCATTCCTGCAGGTCAGAATTTGCTATGTCAAGGTCAATGTAGTTCTGGGAAGTCAATGCAGAAGGTGGAGGAACAGAGGACAAGAGAGTGAGCCTCAAGGGTACACTGCATTTGAGTGCTTGGAAGAAACCTTTATTTGTCACATGTACACTTCAAGCACAGTGAAATTCATCCTCTGCATTTAACCCATCTGAAGCAGTGAACACACGCACACACACCCAGAGCAGTGGGCAGCCATACTACAGCACCCGGGGTTAAGTACCTTGCTCAAGGGCACTTCAGCCCAAGGCCACCCCACATTAACCTAACTGCATGTCTTTGGGGGAAACCAGAGCACCCGGAGGAAACCCACACAGACACGGGGAGAACATGCAAACTCCACACAGAAAGGCCCTCACCAGCCGCTGGGTTCGAACCCGGAACCTTCTTGCTGTGAGGCGACTGTGCTAACCACTACACCAACATGCCACCCTGCTTGATCATTACTCTGTTGAAAAAGGTAAGTCTCTGGTTTGTTTTTAAAACTATACTGGTGGTCAGATGCATGAATTTGCAGCCCACTGTGAAACAGGTAATCCAGACCAAGGACTACTCTATAGGCCAATGCTTTTGGAGACAACACTGCCACTGGCAAGGTACATGCATTGTTACTTAAATCAATGGTTACTTCAGCCCAGCCTAGAGGCATCTCTGTTTCCCCATTAGCTAAAAAGAGTGGACCATTTGTCCAAGGCTTCAAGTCTTGCTTAGGCCTGTTCAATGCCCTCCAAACACTATCATGAACAAGCATGTAACCTGTATCTCCAATGGCTTTGCTGTTCCATGTGCCAATGCTAACAGGAACCACCAGCTGTTGAGGTGTGTTGCAATTACCAGGCCCTTGTTTGTTCATGTAGCTCTATCCATTGGCTGTTTCTTTGTAGAACCATGGAAAGCAGACGTCACAGACACTTTGCCACCACCTTGTGGTCCAGGCTTAAAGGGTTTTTGCATGCTTTTTGATGATGATTGGGAACACTGATGATCTCCAGCAGAGCTGCAATATTGAGGACACAACCCAGGTGCATGTTGACCTTTGCACCACCAGCATGTCACAGGGAGTTTCTCCATGGGTTTACTGGAAGTTACCTTCTGCTGTTGAGGGTTCTCACTGTATGCTAGGCGCTGTTCATACTGTAATTGCTGTTCCAGGTCTCTCTCCAGCTGGTGACTGAGTCTCACCAGGTCATCCACAGAGTTGACCTGTCCACAGAGATGACTTGCAAGCTGCAGCTTGGCATTTTTTAGGATCATCTTAACAATCTCTGAATCAGTGATGTTGGAATTCCAGTGTCTGCAAAGAGCTCAGTAAGAGAAAGCAAAGTCCTGAATGGGCTCATGCACTCCCTGTCTTCAATTCCTCACATGCTCAGCTAGTTCTTCTTCATAGTCCTCGGACAAGAAAGCAGAAAGGAAATCTTTTTGGAAATCAGCCCAAGTTACAAACTAAGCCCTGGTAATTTCCCACCAATCGTGGGCTGGTCCATGAAGAACTGTTCTAAAGGTAGCAAAAATCTCTTGGTCAGACAGTGGGTGAACAGCCAGAAAGTCACAACACATAGATAACTACAAAACAGTGTTTGGATTGTCATTTGGTCTGCCATATATCGGAGAAGATGGTTTAAGATGGTCTGTTTTAATGCCACTGGGTTGTACTGGTATCAGAGGCACAGTAGGATTGGGCAAAGGCCTTGAATGAGAAAGAAGAGAATTATTATTGGTAAAGCTGTCTTCAATCTTTTTCTCAAGAGCATGACATTTATTGTTTTGTTCACTATTTTGCTGTGAAACATGTCTGTAAGTTGCCTATAGAAATACATAATTGGGCCAACATGGTAATGCAATGATCTTTTTTTTTTTTGACAGAGTTCTATGGGTGGCAAGGGAAGTTTGATGATGGACATGAATGTCCTGCTGGGCTTCACTCTGCAATTACTCCACCATGAAATGGACTTCACAGGGCTGTGCAAGATCTTGATTTTCACCTCCTCAGCAATCATTGTTTTCATGCCATTTAACATGTTGCCCATTTCAGTTTCCAGTTTGTCTTTGTTTTCTGAAACAATCGTATTAAGTTTTTTAAATTGTTCTTCTGTTTCTTTTTTTAGCAAAAGACTTAAGTTTGGCCTCTAAATCAAAATGACTCTGTGCCATTTGTTCAGACAGATTACTAAGGTTACTGCTCTGCTTGTCTATTTTCTCAAAAACCATTGACCAATCATCTGTATGGCCCAAAGCCTACAAAGCTAGTGTTCCAAATGTTTTTTCAGGAGTAGGAAGGGTAGAAGGCAAATCACACTGTGTTGAGGCTCCAGAAGAACAAGCGGATGGAAGAGTAGCCATTTCCATGTATAATAATAATAATAATAATAATAATAATAATAATAATACGTTAAATTTATATAGCACCTTTCAAGAAACCCAAGGACGCTTTACAATTATAGACAAGGAAAAAAATAAAAATAATAATAAAAATAATAAATAAAAAAATACAAATAAAAATAAAAAAGTCCACCAAGTAGGGGTCAGGATATAATTCCAGTGGTGTAGCAGCCACAGTCCCACCAAAAGGCGCATGAAAATGAGTCCCACATCTCCAGCACAGCCGCCGTGATGCTGTCAGCAACATTGCTCGAACACCATGCCATGGATCCACAAAGCGAGCACAGAAGCACTGCCATGCAGAGTGCTGGTGTGTCCCAAACCGCCTGCACAGCCGCCGCAACACCACCGAGCAACATCGCTCGGAACATCATTCCAAGCATTAAAGCACAGAGCGCTGGACAACCACGATGTTAAATGAGCAACGAGCTCACTGCAGTCCATAGCTGGGAGCACAGGCATCACCTGCAGCTAACCAAGGCCTGGAGGGAACCGATGCCCAAAACTAGGTCTGGAGCTACACCACCACCAGTGGACAAAACACTCAAACAAACATCAAACTACACAAACACAGAAAAAAATAAATAAAATGAAAATAGAAAAAGAAATAAAATAAAAATAAAATAAAAGCAGCTCTGGGATGGTAGGGAGATGTCCCTATCATTGCTCCACCTCCACAAAATGTTCCAGAATTAATGGAGTGAAACATCAGTAAAGGATAGCTCCTGGCTGATGACCCAGCAGCTGTCCCTAAGGCACCGTCAGAGGTGCAACAGGCAGCAATTCCCAGCAGGTCATTCTCTACCTGTGCTCCCACTTAGGTTTAGCTGAAAACACAATACAAATAAAATGGTAGAAATGAAAAGTCTAACATTTGTTCAGTAGTAAATCTCCACCTGTGGAGGAGAGATGCTCATCAAAGATCTAGGTTCCTGCCAAACTAGCCTTTTGCCATGCTACTCATTGTTTTTAAGAACTAGCAAAATTGATTTTCCTATGAAAGAACATCACAGATGGCACAAAAATTATTATTGTCACACCATCAGTGTAAACTCACTGGTTTTCACCAGTTTTGAGCAGAACCATTGGAAACAAGGATGTGTCATGAACAGAGGGCATGGCACAATGGGAGCAAACAGTGGTAGCAAGATGGTGGTGTGCATTGATTACTTGCAAGTTTTCTTCTGTTATTGCAGATATTTGTTTTTGGTCCATTTTTTTCCGATGATGTCAAGTCAAGTCAAATTTATTTGTATAGCGCTTTTAACAATAAACATTGTCGCAAAGCAGCTTTACAGAATTTGAATGACTTAAAATATGAGCTAATTTTATCCCTACTCTATCCCCAATGAGCAAGCCTGTGGCAACGGTGGCAAGGAAAAACTCCCTCAGATGACATGAGGAAGAAACCTCGAGAGGAACCAGACTCAAAAGGAAACCCATCCTCATTTGGACAACAACAGACAACATGACTATAACATTAACAGTCCTAACATAAAGTCAGCTTTGTTGATGCTATAAACCCCCCACCGATGAAAACCTGAGCGCAAAACCGTTCACGACAACCGCAGTCCCAAAGTCAGCAAGTCAACTGCAGCCCTAAAGTCAGCAAGTCAACTGCAGTCCTAAAGTCAACAAGTCAACTGCAGTCCCCAGCCACAAAAGCACCACTGCAAGAGTCCAGAGCGTCCTCCAGGCGCAACCCCCAACTGCCCACATGGGGCCGCCCTCCACAGGAGCTATGCGATGAGACTCCAACCAGACACAAGGCACCAGAATGGATCAGGCAGGTCTGAGGAGCAGAAGAGGTCAGCATCTCGATCCCAGGACTGACATGTAACTCAGAGGGACAGAATGATGTGTCCTTTTCTGTTGCATTCTTCATCACTGCATTCTGCTTCCTCTCCAAACTAATGACATGCCCACTGATGTCATCACAGTTCGTGCTGGAAAAAACAGCTATATTTTGGTTCCACCTGGGAGCCAACTTTTCAGCTTCCGAACCAATTTATTTTTGGTTGAAATGCTCAGAACAGGTCAAAATTTGGTGCAAGAATCAAAATGGAACCTGTTCCCTGTTGGTGGAAAAGGGGTGGTTCTGCACAAGAAGTTAAAAAATGAAGATGATGGGATTGAATCAGGCATGACCAAAAGTTACATTGGTATTTACATGGGGAAAGTTACTTGTATTCAGAGTTGGGTTATGCAGCTACTTGGGTATCTTCTCTGAACTCCACATTCAGAATATTAAAGTCACCTGTGTGTATTTCACACCTCTGATTTTACCAAATGTTTCTCAAATAGAAGTGGCTGATACAGTTTTACAATATCATCTAGACTACCACCTTTAAACAAAAACATTCACCTATAAACCTGAAAATAATCAAAAGTAGAAAATGTGGACTGAGGAACAAAACTGAAGTACTCTGAATTGTTTTTCCTTTTCTGACAAATATAATATGATGCAGCATAAAAATGAGAGAGAATTTCTCATCTCATTATCTCTAGCCGCTTTATCCTGTTCTACTGGGTCGCAGGCAAGCTGGAGCCTATCCCAGCTGACTATGGGCGAAAGGCGGGGTACACCCTGGACAAGTCGCCAGGTCATCACAGGGCTGACACATAGAGACAGACAACCATTCACACTCACATTCACACCTACGCTCAATTTAGAGTCACCAGTTAACCTAACCTGCATGTCTTTGGACTGTGGGGGAAACCGGAACACCCAGAGGAAACCCACGCGGACATGGGGAGAACATGCAAACTCCACACAGAAAGGCCCTCGCCAGCCACGGGGCTCGAACCCAGACCTTCTTGCTGTGAGGCGACAGCACTAACCACTACACCATCGTGCCGCCGAGAGAGAATTTAAAACTGAAAAATAAAAACACTAATATGATGATATACAGGCAGCATGGTGGTGCAGTGGTTATCACTGTCGCCTCACAGCAAGAAGGTTCTGGGTTTGAACCTCATGGCTGGCTGGGGTCTTTCTGTGTGGAGTTTGCATGTTCTCCTTGTGTCTGTGTGGGTTTCCTCTGGGTGCTCCAGTTTCCTCCCACATGTGGATTCAGTCAACTTGCTCCTCTAAATTACCCAGAGGTGTGAGCGTGATGGTTGGCAATAGATTGGTGATCTGCCCTGGGTGAACCCCACCTCTTGACTGGAGTCATGTGGGATTGGCTCCAGCTTCCTCCATGACCCTGATGGATGGATGATGATATATACACACAGCAGTGCAATACAGGCCAACAGCTTCAGGTAAAGTTCACATTAATCATCAGAATCATCAGACCAAGTATAATATTTTTGTCTCATTTGTTTAACTGGGTTCTCTTTATCTACTTTTAGGACTTGTGTGAAAATCTGATTATGTTTT
This sequence comes from Neoarius graeffei, assembly GCF_027579695.1. Lineage (NCBI taxonomy): Eukaryota > Metazoa > Chordata > Actinopteri > Siluriformes > Ariidae > Neoarius > Neoarius graeffei. Next base: position 116,017,782 of record NC_083572.1, on the reverse strand, counting down.
AGGTCATATTTATGCAGAAATATAGAACATTCTAAAGGGTTCACAAACTTTCAAGCACCACCGTACAACAGCAGAAGACCACATCAGGTTGCTCTTCTGTCACCCAAGAACAGAAGCTGATCCTGCAGTGGGCACAGACTCCCAAACTGGACAGCTGAGGACTGGACAAACATAACCTGGTGATGGAGCTCCATTTCTCCTAAGACATGCTAATGGTAGGGCAAGAATTTGGCACCAGTCCAGGCTGGTAGAAGTGGTGTAATGGTGTGGGGAATGTTTTCTTGGTCCACTTTGGGCCATTAATATGAAATCAATCATGGCGTGAATGCCACAACGTATTTGAGTATTGTTGCCACAAAGCAAAAGTCATCTCAATCTGGTTCCATGAACATGACAATGAGTTCAGAGTTCTTCAGGGAACATTCCAGTCACTGGATCAGAATCCAGGAGATCGCCTTTGGGATATGGGAAAACAGGAGATCCACAGCATGAAAGTGCTCCTGAAAAATCAGCAGGAATTGTGTGATGTGACCAAGTGAACATGGAGCAGAATCTCAGAATGAGAAGACGGTAAGTGTTGAAATAAATCGAACAGGAGTTTCCATCCATCCATTATCCATAACCGCTTATCCTGTGCAGGGTCACAGGTAAGCAGTAGCCTATCTCAGCTGATTATGGGCGAGAGGCAGGGTAGACCCTGGACAAGTCACCAGATCATCACAGGGCTGACACATAGAGACAAACAACCATTCACACCTACAGTCAATTTAGAGCCACCAATTATCCTAACCTGCATGTCTTTGGACTGTGGGGGAAACCGGAGCACCCAGAGGAAACCCACACAGACACAAGGGAGAACATGCAAACTCCATACAGAAAGGCCCCTGTTGGCCGCTGGGCTTGAATCCAGGACCTTCTTGCTGTGAGGCGACAGCGCTAACCACTACACCACAGTGCCACCTGAACAAGAGTCTCGTACATCACCAATACATTACTGCATGAATAGTTTGAGTAAAATGATGGTGTTTTTGATAATAATAATAATAATAATAATAATAATAATAATGTTTGTAGTTTTAAATAGTAATAATACGTTTGACTGAGCTGTTTTTAATAAATAAGCTCTAATTTACTTCAGTGTGTGTTTGACTTGTGTCTCAAAGTGTATGAATGTTTTTTTCCTGTAGTCTCTAATTCTCTTCACATCCTCTCATTAATTATCTCGGTGTTTCTCTGCTGCTCTGTGTGGCCTTTTTTCCCTTTCGGTTGCCTGTGAATGAGATGCAGGTCACGCGTGTCTCCCTGGTGTATGGCTTTTGCAGGCGTGTGTGTGTGTGTGTGTGTGTGTCCCTGTCCGTGTTAAATCAGATTGATTAGCAGCGTGAGGTGGCAGCTCCCATGGGTCCCAGTCTGCACTGTGGCTGGGAGGAACGTGGGCTCTGTAATTGCTGCTCATGAGAGCTCTGTGCTGCTCCTAATGGTACACACTCTACTATAACTCCTGTGTGTGTGTGTGTGTGTGTGTGTGTGTGTGTGTGTGTAAACTGTGTTTAGATTGTTCTATTTTACTGACATGATGGTGTTTTCTCTCCAGTGTTTGCTCATCCTCCAGAGAAAAGGAAATGATTTATAGACTTCAGTAGATGCACCTCAGAAATGGAAATGTATTTTTGTTAATTTGTTATGGATAGATAGATGGATAGAATCTGTCTGCTTAGCCCCACCCCCTCAGCTCTATGGAACCATCCATGGACCCATTTCCTCAGTTCATCATTGCCGTCCACTTGGCCCTGCCTCTTTCTTTCTCTCCACTTGACCAGCTCTCTGTAGATGACTACTTGGTCCTGCCCACTCAACCGTCTGGACTTGAGTCATCCACTAGTCCCTGATCCATTTGGCCCCGCCTCCAGTGCCCTGGAGTCAAGCAAATCACCCTGTCATCTTTCTTGTGTAATCCACTTAGCCCACCTTCTTCAGTCTGCTAAAGTTATTTATTTGTCCCCACCCCCTCATATGTTGAGTTGTTTAATTGATCCAGCCCCCTTAGCTTCTTACAGTCACTGACATGAACTGTAAGAGACATTTATGTAACATTTATGGAAGGACTTCCATGAAGTCGGAGTATCCAGGAATCTTCTTTGAAAATTCCCCATCTCTTCGGAGGTGCCTCATCATGGTGTGAAGGTGAACACAGGTTGGAAGCTAGGCAATTAAAATGCTCTCACAATTCCTGTGGCCAGTGGATACACGTGAAGATGCCAGTTGGGCTGGCTATGAGGTGGCCCCTATATCTTGGAGTACCTGGCTTGAAAGGCGGACTCTACATTTTGGAGTATCTGCCAGCCCAGTGCAGCAGTGGACCTCAGACCCGACACGTCTCAGCTACTGCCAAGCTGCCAGGAAAGACCCATCTGCAAAGTGCGTATGTCCCGCTCTCGCAAAGTGGGAATCACCTTGAACAATTCACAGCAGATGGCTTTCCTCTTCCACTTGGTATTTCTCCCAGCAAAGCAACCATCACGAAGCATCAGCTGCAATGGGCAGGACATTTCTGCTGTATGGAGGACACCTGACTTCCCAAGATCATCCTTTTTAGCAAATTGGAACATGGAACAAGGCTTAGAGGTGCACCAAAACATCGCTACCATGACCAACTGAAGAAGACCATGGCCCTCTGCAGCATCAACCACAAGGGAGCCTTCGGCTTCACACCACCTGACCTGGAACAAGATCATCAGCAATGGAGTTAAGCTGGAGGAAGACTGAAGACGGAACAACAAATAGAGACGGTGATGAAGGAAGGAGTGCCTTCAGAATCTGCAGCCTGCACAGATTCCTTGCCTGCATTGTCCTCAACTCTTCCAATCTTATCTGGGTCTTAACAGTCATCTTAAGTATTGTCATTGCTGCTTACTCTCTACCACTCCAGGAGCATTGGCCAATTAAGGAGGATTTGGAAGTACAGACACGTGCTACTGCCAACGATGACATGGAAGGAGTCTCCAGTGTCAGCACTGTGTAAAAGTCAGAGGTGAAGCTGGAACTTTATGTTTTCTGATGTCTTCAGGACAGCAGAGTTTACACTTCTTTACAGTTTCTCAGGAACATGATGGAACAAGTTGTGTTTTTCTGTCTTATTAACTTTAAGAGAGAATAAAGAGGCTGGTGAGGGAACAATTGTTTATAGCTGCTATAACAAAAGTGATAACAGGAACTAACTCATTTCAAAGTAACTACAGTATAAACTGATAAAAAGTATGATGTGTGATGCGATAAATAAAAATTTTAATCATTGGTAAATTGTGGTGGCATAAGAAGAATAAAACACTTGGGGATGTGTTGTTGTAGGAAAATAATCAACTTCAGGGCGGTAACAGTATCTCTGCTTCATCACACTCAGTATTTTACTGTAACAGTAATACACATTCTTTCCTGTACATTTTAGTTTAGTTTACACATTCATGGGTTACAGACAGCAGCGTGTGAATGTCTGTACATTTTGCAATCTGCTGCCAATCATGTTGCTCCACCCACAAGAGACAGTACTGAAGTGAGAAGGTGTTGATATTGACATGGAGCCATGCAGCAGCATTACACTCTGGAGTTACTGTCAAACTAATGACCATATGGCTTTGTGTAAAAACTCTCCCCTGTGAACAACAGAGATGTGCAGCAGTGCTTTTCAAGTTTGTATTTGTTTTAATGCAAAAGATACACACACACACACACACACACACACACACACACACACACACACACACACACACACACAGATCAGCCATACCATTAAAATGACCTTCCTAATATTGTGTAGGTCTCCTTGTGCCACCAAAAGCAGCTGTGACCCGTCGAGGCCTGGACTCCACTCCACCAGACCTCTGAAGGTGTGCTGTGGTATCTGGCACCAAGACATCAGCAGCAGATCCTTTAAGTCCTGTACACAGAGAGGTAGAGCCTTCATGGATCAGACTTGTTTGTCCATCACATCCCACAGATTCTGATCACATAGAGATCTGGGGAATTCAGAGGACAAGTCAACACTTTGTACCTTACAGGACTTGGTGCCAGATACCACAGCACACCTTCAGAGGTCTTGTGGAGTCCATGCCTCCATACTTCAGAGCTGTTTCAGTGGCCCAAGGTGGACTGATGTTATATTAGGCAGGTGGTTTTAATGTTATAACTAATTGGTGTTCATATACTTATGTATAAGTATTAATAAGTGTATACAGTTATACCAATGTTGTGTTCTCAGTCCCAGGTCCTGTGTGGGTTTTCAGTTTAAAAGGATGATTATTTTGTTGGGAAAGCACTGCTGCTCTTCCTGATGTGACATCTGATCATGGAGTTTTTTCTTCATTATTCTTAACTTGTGGCTCAGTCACTGCTCTCTCTCTCTCTCTCTCTCTCTCTCTCTCTCACACACACACACACACACACACACACACACACACACACACACACACACACACACACACACACATTATCAAATGTATCTCACCATGAGCTGAGGATGTAGAGTCCATTTAGCCATTCTGACTCTGAGATTGACAATGAGGCATGCAGGTACATTCTCTCTCTCTCTCTCTCTCTCTCTCTCTTACACATGCACACACACACACATGTCTTGCTATCCTTATGAGGACCTTCCACTGGCATAACTGAAATACATCATAAATACAGCCAATTAAGGTCATGCTACACTCAGGGTCAAACTCAAACCTGAACCTCAGGAACCTAAAGGAAACCTTTCAGCTCTTTTTCAATAAAACATAAGTTTTCCTCATGTGGACCTTTAGAATGTCTCCACAAGGTCAAAACTGTCAGATATTTCTACCTTTGTGGGGGCATTTGGTCCTTACCAAGATATAAAAACATTCACACACACACACACACACACACACACACACTGGTGGGAGGGAAGAAAAGAAGGACCAGAGGACGAGTCTGCACAAACATCACAAACAGAAAGAACAGAACTGAGGGATGGAGAGAAAAAAAAGAAGAAACAGATCAGGTTCATTATCCACCAAAGAGCTGATGTACATCAACAGGGGAGAGAGATTCTGTCTGTTATAACATACTGCAGCTTCCGAATCTGCTGCTGTGGAGAATTGGGAATGTGGGGAGAGAGAGAGAGAGAGAGAGAGAGAAAGAAAGAACAAACCATTACAACATCGACACAATGAACTGATATTAAAGTGAAAATTTCACAGAGAAACAGTGATTCTCTAAACCTCTAGACGAAAGTGTGGAAATCTATGAACTCTTCATGCATCAATTATTTATAAAACATATCCTTTTTTTAAGAACAAATACAAAACATGCAAATTACTTCGAAAAATATGTCAACAATGCTTTTGGTCTCAACTCTTACAGAGCCTTTTTGATGTCCAAAATAATAGAAAATAATAGAAAATATATATAATTAACAGTTATTCCACAAAATCGAGTCATACATGAGCTGATAGTAGACAAGGCGCATAGCACCGAGATGTATGACGAGATTGAGTGGAATAACTGTTTTATTCTATCCACATTCACAGGATTTTGAGAAACAGCATTTTTATTCGTACTTTTTGCAAATTTGAAAAATAAAACTTTCTATAAAATGTCCGACAAAATCATTTCCGCTTAGAATGTAAACAAACCGGTGAAATGACAGTAGCAATTTGTGAAAAATGCGATGATGATAATAATAATTCTTGAGAAATATCCAAGCAAAGATACATCCTTACCATCAAATAATTTTATTCCATATTTTGTTGCTTTTTTGGGTGGAGGGGGTGTTTTTTTGGTTTTGTTTTTGAGTAGAGTTTTTATTTCGTTTTCAGCTGATTCAGCAAAATGCTCTGCCATTTTATTTTTCTCTACTGATGGTATATGACCTGATAGCCTCATAGCAGAGTAGCCAGTCAGAGCACACGATTGCTCATATCCAGTGAATGCAGATAGAATGAATATATATATATATATATATATATATATATATATATATATATATATATATAGTCTTTGAATGAATCACTAAAGGGCTTCAGTTTATTTAAAGTAGAAATAATCTGAAATAATAATGAAAATTAGGGCGGCACGGTGTAGTGGTTAACACTGTCACCTCACAGCAAGAAGGTCCTGGGTTTGAGCCCAGCAGCCGACAAGAGCCTTTCTGTGTGGAGTTTGCATGCTCTCCCCTTGTCTGCATGGGTTTCCTCCGGGTGCTCTGGTTTCCCCCACAGTCCAAAGACATGTAGGTTAGGATAATTGGTGGCTCTAAATTGACCATAGGTGTGAATGTGAGTGTGAATGGTTGTTTGTCTCAATGTGTTAGCCCTGCGATGACCTGGCGACTTGTCCAGGGTGTACCCCGCCTCCCGCCCATAGTCAGCTGGGATAGGCGCCAGCTTGCCTGCGACCCTGTAGAAGAGGATAAGCAGCTACAGATAATGGATGGATGGAAGGATCTCATCAGGTCATCGCAGGGCTAACACATAGAGACAAACAACCATTCACACTCACATTTACACCTACGGTCAAGGGGGCATGGCCAAGTGTCAGTTTGTGAATGGATGGCTGGGCCAGGGAAGGTGAGTGGCAAAGTAAATGCACTTGTGGCTAATTAATGTTGTGTGTTTGTGGTGTTGCAGGAATGGAGGATAGAAAAGGAGGGAGAGAGCAGAGAGAAGGGGCTCTCCTGACCAGAACACATGCATGTGTGTTGCATGTGCGACTGTGTGTGAGTGAGCCAGCTCAAAAGCTAAGAAAATAGGTAAAATAAAGTGTGTGTGAGAACATCAACTCCTGCCTGTTGTGCTTCTGTACTCCACCCACATCAGGGACTTGTTACAGTGGTGCTGAAACCCAGGAGTACAGAAGGGAACCACCACATGGAGTTCTCCCCATTCAAAGAGCTCATCCATGCCCTTGCTACTGCCCAGCAGAACCAGAATCAAGCACTGACCACCCTCTGGAAGGAGCAAGAGCAACGCTTTGAAGCCTTGATGCTGGCCCAACAGGAAGATCACCAGGCGTTCCAGCATCTGCTCGCGTCAGCAGGGGCTTCGACTGTCACCACAGCAGATCCTCCTCACGTCACCCTCATGAAGATGGGCCCGCAGGACGATTCGGAAGTTTTCCTTGCTGTCTTCGAGCAAGCGGCCAAAACATGGGGGTGGCCGCTTGAGCAGCAAGCGGCACGCCTCCTCCCACTTCTGACTGGCAAGGCGCAGCTCGCAGCATTGCAGCTCCCTGCTGACAGCCGGCTCATGTACGCCGACCTAAAGAAAGCCATCCTGCAGCATGTTGGCTGCTCCCCGGAACAACATCGCCAGTGCTTCCGGACACTGACATTAGAGGAGGTTGGCCAGCTGTTCGCATTCTGCCAGCAACTCCGGGACGCCTGCTGGTGGTGGCTGAGGGCGGAAGACCACAACGCTGACGGGATCATCGATCTGGTGGCACTGGAAAAGTTCATCTCTCGACTTCCGGAAGGAATGGCAGAATGGGTCCAGTGTCATCGCCTGGCGTCATCGCCTGGCGTCACTAGAAAGAGCCATCGAGTTGGCAGAGGACCATCTGGAGGTGGTTCCAACAGCAGGCGGATGAGGCACTTCTCCTCGTTTCCTTTCTCTCTCTCCTTTTTCTCTCTCCCTCTCTCTCTCTTCCCCACCCTGTTCCCCCACCATGGAGATGGCAGCCGGCTCCTTCCCAGCTGGCCTGTCGCATCCATGGTGTCCTTCCATCTCCATCTTCCGTGTCTGTGTCTTCTCCCTGTCAGGTTAGTGACACCCATAATGCCGGTGCAGGGGGAAAGCCTTGGACAGTGTGCTGGCACGGCGGGAAGCCAGAGCATCACTGGAGTCATAGCTTCGCAATGGAGGTGGGAGCTGTGATCCGGATCCCCGACGCACCAGAGACTGCCCCCAATTGGGCCGGAACATATCGCATACCGGTAAGTGTTCAAGGGGATACATATCATGTGTTGGTGGATTCTGGTTGTAATCAGACCTCAGTTCACCAAAGCCTGGTGCAAGGTGAGGCATTGGGGAGAGCACAAGCAGTGAAGGTGTTGTGTGTGCACAGGGATATTCACAATTATCCTCTAGTGCCTGTCCACATTCTATTCTGGGGCCAAAAGCATAGATTACTGGTGGCAGTTAATCCTCGTCTGACCCACTTGCTGATTTTGGGGACTGATTGGCCAGGGTTTAAAGAATTGATGGAACACATAGTAGGAGGTGGGTCCTGCACTAGCATGTCACAGGAAGATTCTGGTGTAGCATTGACTGGGGAAGCTGTCACAGAGCCGTCTATGACAGCACCGCATCAGGGCAATACAAGGAGTGAGGAGCAGCTTGCCCCTCCTCCCTTCAGGATTTCCCGTTAGAGCAGTTGCAAGACAAGACTCCGCATCATGCATTTGATCAAGTGAAAGTAATCGACGCTCAAACTCTTCAGCCAAACGTGACACCGGCCTTCCCATATTTCACTATTATTAAGGATAAGTTGTACTGAGTGACACAGGACATTCAACCCAGTGAACAGATAACCCAGTTGTTGATCCCAAAGAGCTGTTGGGAACTCTTATTCCATGCGGCTCACTTTAATCCCATGGCCGGACACTTGGGGCAGGATAAAACAGTAGCCTGAATGATGGCCCGATTCTATTGGCTGGGGATTCACGGGGATGTTCGTCAGTGGTGTGCGGCATGCCACAAATGCCAATTAGTAAATCCCGCGGCCACTCCAAAAGTGCCTTTGTACCCTCTTCCACTAATCAAGATCCCTTTTGAGATAATTGGTATGGATCTCATTGGGCCATTAGATTGGTAAACATGAGGATATCACTTTATTTTAGTTCTGGTGGACTATGCAACGCGATATCTGGAAGCGGTGCCTCTCTGCAATATCTCAGCACGCAGTATTGTGGAAAAGCTCTTCTGCATTATCTCCTGGGTTGGGATTCTGAAAGAAATCCTGACAGACCAAGGCACTGCATTTATGTCATGCACACTGTGTGAACTGTATGGGTTTTGGGAATTAAGTCTATCTGCACCAGTGTCCATCATCCACAAACAGATGGCTTAGTGGAATGATTTAATCAGACACTCAAAAACTTAATTTGGAAATTTGTAAGTGAGAATGCACAAAATTGGGATAAATGGCTCGAGTCCCTGTGATTTGCAATATGAGAGGTCCCGCAAGCCTCCACAGGTTTTTCAGCATTTGAGCTATTACATGGGCATAAGCCATGTGGCATTTTGGATGTGCTATGAGAAAATTGGGAGGGACCTTCACCAGGTAAAAATGAAATTCAGTATGTTCTTGACCTGTGTGCAAAATTCCACACCCTCATGCACTTAACCCAGGAGAATTTACAGCAGGCACAAGAAAGTCAAGTCCGGCTGTATGACAGGGCACAGACCTTAGAGAGTTCACACCAGGAGGCATTTTTCCATTTCCGGTTGAGAGTATGCCGTGTGCATTCTGGCTACTGCTTCTCACCGGAGCTTTTTATTTTCTCTTTTTTTCCATTTTTATTTATTTATTTATTTATTTATTTATTTATTTTTTGTGTTAGTGTAGTTTGATGTTTGTTTTTGTTTAAGTGTTTTGTCCACCATTTGTGGTGTAGTTCCAGACCCAGTTTTGGGCGTTGTTTCCCCCCAGGCCTTGGTTCGCCATGGGTGATGCCTGTGCTCCTAGCTATAGACTGCAGTGAGCTCGTTGCTCATTTTAACATTGTGGTTGTCCAGTGCTCTGTGCAGCAGTGCTTTAGTGCTTGGCATGATGTTCCAAGTGATGTTCCTCAGTGGCGTAGCGGTGGCTGTGCAGGCAGTTTGGGACATACCAGCGCTCTGCGTGGCGGTGCGTTTGTGCTTGCTTTGTGGATCCATGGCGCGGTGTTCCGAGTGATGTCGCCCGGCGGCATCACACCAGCTGTGCAGGCGGTGTGGGACTTGTTTTTGTGCGCCTTTTGGTGGGACTGTGAATGCTACTCCATTGGAATGACATCCTGACCTTTATTTGGTTGACTTTTTTTCTACTCTTCTTCTTCTTTTCTTTCCCCTATAATTGTAAAGCAACCTTGGGTTTTGAGAAAGGTGCTATATAAATTGAACTTATTATTATTATTATTATTATTATTATTGCCCACGTTGAGCTCCAAATTAGTCGCCAAGTGGCAAGGGCCCTTCAAAGTCACACGGTGAGTGGGGGACATTGACTATGAGGTGAGGTGAATGGATAGGGGTGGGGCATTGCAAATCTACCATCTCAACCTGTTAAAAGGTTGGAACGAGGGGGTCCCTGTGGCGTCGGCGTCAGTAGTTCCAGAGAAGATGGAGCTGGGGCCGGAGATAAAAAAAAAAGTAACATCTCAAACCACTCTGGTCCCTTGTGGAGACCACCTCTCACCGGTCCAACTCACGGAGGTGGCTAAGATGCAGAAGGAATTTTCTGATGTGTTCTCGCCCCTTCCCAGCTGCACCCACCTCATAGAGCACCACATTGAGATGCCCCCGGGGGTAGTGGTGTGTAGCCGCCCTTACCACTTGCCCAAACACAAAAAAAAGGTGGTTCGGGATGAACTCAAGGCCATGCTCGAAATGGGCATAATTGAGGAGTCCCACATTGACTGGAGCAGCCCAGTGGGCCTGGTTCCCAAGACTGACATTTTGGTCTGGTTCTGTGTGGACTATAGAAAAGTCAATGCGGTATCTTAATTTGATGCATACCCAATGCCTTGCTTTGATGAGTTGCTTGAACGGTTAGGCGCTGCTCGCTTTTATTCAACTCTGGATCTAATGAAGGGATATTGGCAGACCCCTTGACTCCTCTATCCTGAGAGAAAATGGCTTTTTACACACCGTTTGGGTTACACCAATTCATCACACTTTCTTTTGGGTTATTTGGGGCGCCTGCTGTTTCAGTGGCTCATGGACAAGATCCTCCACCCTTATGCTGCCTACACGGCCGCATATCTGTGAGGGAATTTTAATGAATGAACATTATTATTCTCTGTGTTTCTGTATGTTGAGCTCAAGTGACTTAATGGATGAACATTATTATTCTCTGTGTTTCTGTATGTTACTGAGTTACTGAGAAGAGATGTTTTTCCACATGCTATAATCGCTTTTCTGTGGCCTTGGTGGTAATGAGCAGGGTGCTTGAGTTCGTCCTAACTACGCATCTTCTCATGATGTAACCACCTTTCCTGACCTCGGTGGTGATAAGCAGGGAGCTTGAGCTCTCCCTAACTCGCATCTGCCTGCACATACCAGAGCACGCCAGGTGCACGCTTTAACAAAGCTTCATAGAAAATCTTGAGCCAATCACGTGAAGACACAAGCAGTGAGCGAATGCTTTCAGAGTATAATAGATAACATTCCTAAACACAACTCAGAGTGCGCGTACTCTCGGCATCATCAGAAGTGGTGTCTTCTTCTATTCTTCTCTTTCCTTTCCAATTGTATATATCTTTATATGATCTACTATAATAAATGACTGAAAAGACAACTGTTAAGCATTCTGAAGTGTTTATTAGAAATTTCCATTACAATTTGGCGTCCCCTGGGTGGGCCCTATGCGTCTGATCCTCGGACGACGGAACACTCCCAAGGCTACGGTGCGGAGCTGAGAACTTGGACGAGAAACCAGACCATCAGGGCTCACTGAACCAGTAAGTGATAACTTTGCATTCTTGTGTAAAGAAATTAGTGGAAACATTATTTAAAGAATAATACAAGAATTGGACAGAGATTTGTCCTAGTCAATGAAGACTGATATAAGAGACGGACAGAAGTTTGTCCGAGCCCAGGAGGACTGCTAAGCTGTGATACCATCAATATGTTTGCAGACAACGGATAAAACACAATTTTGAGACAATAAACTGCGAGTAGTTTATTGGGTTGTGTAAGAGAATTATCCGCCTAAGTGACGACTGGGTAATCGCTCGCCTACTTGAGGAGGGGAAGTACGGGTGCGTGTTTCTATGGATTCACGTTCAGCGATTCGTGGGAATTGAATCTTGCTCCCTTTGTTCTGTGTGAACAACTGGCCCGTCTGGGGAATGGGATAGAGAGGTTCGATCACGAAAACGCAAAGACACACCGGTGTGCACGCAAAATATTGATGAATTAACAGAGTACTGTCCTCCTCCAAATTCTGAAACAGAGAAACAGCTTTTGTACACATGCGTGAGTTGTCTTTGAGGTTGTTGTGCTAAATGATACCTACTTTAATTTAAGGCAAAAGTCAGATAAATTGTTTACTAATAAGAACACACCTAAATAGTGGGGCGGTTTAGCTCGAATATTCAAAAGGATTGTGCATTTTGTGATACAAGCATCAAATTTGGCACAAATGTACATTGATATATGGCGAACATTTTCAGATATTGAGCCACTCGGAATTCTCCCTTCATGTCCGCCATATTGGAATTCAAAATGGCCACCATTTGAAATCTACATTTTCGATTATATTTGGGTCTAATGCTGCTATTGACTCGATTCTGGTGTCTAAATGTATGTTTTGGGGGGCAAGGAATCCAATGGTAACAATCTGCATCGCATATTTTGTACCAATGAGCCGCCATATTGGATTTCAAAATGGCCGTTGTTTGAAATCTACATTTTCGATTATCTTTGGGTCTAATGCTGCTATTGACTCGATTCTGGTGTCCAAATGTATGTTTTGGGAGGAAAGGAATCCGATGGTTACAATCTGCATTGTGTATCTTTATAAATTAGCCAACATATTGGATTTCAAAATGGCCGCCACTTGAATTCTACATGTGCGATTACCTCTGGGTCAAATATTTTTATAGTACATGACAATATTTGCTGGTATCCATTTTTCAAAATGGCATACTTTATTACAGTACTCCACTTAATTCATGAGAGATGAATATTCATCATCATGTATTTTTGACAAGACAACATTTTACTCAAAGTCTGTGAAGTAAAAATTGTTTTGACAAGTTTGAGTTATTGATTAGATGCTGTGTTGTTCTAGGTTTGATATGGAACCCGAAGGAGTTCCAACAGTTAAGCAATAGGCTAATTATCCTAAAGTAGGTGAAGGTGATGGGCAGCACGGTGGTGTAGTGGTTAGCACTGTCGCCTCACAGCAAGAAGGTCCTGGGTTCGAGCCCAGCGGCCGACGAGGGCCTTTCTGTGTGGAGTTTGCATGTTCTCCTCATGTCTACATGGGTTTCCTCCTGGTGCTCCAGTTTCCCCCACAGTCCAAAGGCATGCAGGTTAGGCTAACTGGTGACTCTAAATTGACCGTAGGTGTGAATGTGAGTGTGAATGGTTGTCTGTGTCTATGTGTCAGCCCTGTGATGACCTGGCAACTTGTCCAGGGTGTACCCCGCCTTTCGCCCATAGTCAGCTGGGATAGGCTCCAGCTTGCCTGTGACCCTGTTGGAGAGGATAAGTGGCTACAGATAATGGATGGATGGATGGATGGATGGAAGGGTGAAGGTGACTGCATTGTCAAGCAGGAGAAGGTGTGTGTTCCTGAAAGTTTAACTGGAACAACTAGATAATGCTGATGAACAAGAATGAGCATCTATTCCGTCCTCTGCCTCTTGGTTACTTACTCAGTCACTGACTTTTGGTGGATGACTTCCTCATGATTGTACCAAATTTTTTCCTTTTTTTAAAATGATGGATTTAATATTGCTCTGTGGGTGCTCCAAGTTTGGGATATTTTTTTAATAACCAAACCCTAATTGACACTTTTTCAGAACCTTGTCCTGCATGTGTTTTCATAGGTTATTGGTTTTCATGATGCTGTTTGCTTAAGTATGCTCTCTAATAAACCCTGGAGCTTTCTACAATCAAATCACTGTCTTTAGAATGGAAATCACCTCATAGTTTCTGGAAACTTTCAGCTGATTTAACCATAACTAATTTAGGGGTTTTACACCAATGGAGGGTGAATAGTTGACAAATTAATTTTTTTATTTGTAAATAATTTTGCCAACTATACTGATCAATCCATTTCTCAATAATATGGGCTATTTTGTGTAGAGACATGACATACAGCTCTGGAAAAAAAAAAGAAATAAGAGACCACTTAAATCTTTTCTTAAATCAGCATCTCTGTGTACGGCAGCCATTTCATTCCAGTGTCTGTGCTGGGATTCCAACACATCTCATTTTACTTAATGAGGTATTGATTAGGTCATCACCTGCACCAAATATTATTTAATGAGGAAAAGTATAAAATCCACTGATGTGGTCATCACTATCCTCTTGCAATAGGACCAGTCTGGATGGCAAACACAGTGCTAGTATTACCTTAAATTTAATTGGAATATAAAAATATATATTCTCCATGTAACAGTCCACAGAATGGAAACAACAGGGAAGTGAAGTTTAGGTCAGATAAGCGCAAATGTAGATTTCAAATGGCGGCCATTTTGAATTCCAATATGGCGGACATGAAGAGAGAATTCCGAGTGGCTCAATATCTGAAAATGTTCGCCATATGTCAATGTACATTTGTGCCAAATTTGGTGCTTGTATCACAAAATGCACAATAGGTTAGCTATGCTGCCCTACTAAAAAGATTATTGTGTCGCATTTTTGGACATAGTCCAACCTGCTTTTCTTGTGATCCTAATAAAAACTCAGCCATTGTTGTCATAACCCATTGATATAATAGTGTACAATGAGGAACAGAAACAGTAAGTTAGGGAAAGAAAAGAAAAAGCAAGTAAGTGTGAAGCTACATGTGCTATAATAAGAATTGGCTGTTCCTATGACAGCTCAAACATCCAGTTTATGAAAACCTCGTATGGCGAGGATTATTTGGCACAGTTTGATATATGGGTAAAGGACGTAGGATTCCCTGAGAAGGGCAGTTTTAGTCCCAGGCAGATAGGACAGTTAGAAGAAAAGTTGAAACAGAAGGAAAAAGAAGAGTCTGCAGATAATGTTAAGTTCTTAGGGGACTGGAGGGCGTTTTCTGCATGGAAAGAAGAAACACTTAAGAGAGAGTACAAAAGAGAGAAACAACAGGCAGGGCTCTCACCCTCTTCTCAGTGTTTGAAATTTCAGATGGACCCTGACCTGGAGTCTGCCCCACCACCCCAACCCACACTGCCTCCTCAGCAAGGCAGAACATCATTCCCACAAGCACTTCACCCACAGAAAGGGGGAGAAGTCGAGACAAAGAAGAAAAAAAAATACTGAGCCTCTGGAATCTCTCCCAGCCTACCAGCTGCCTCCAGCATCAGCGCATCTCAGCGCTTCTCCATCACACACGAGATCCGGTCTTACATATGGCGATGGAAAAGACACTCTCCTGGACCTGACCACATGCTCACCAGTGGATCCACAAGGCTGTAACCTAAAGTCTTCATCTTCCAATTGTGGAAGTGGCTGGAGCTGATGGCGTGCTTTTAGTCCACAGACCCTGGATGACAGCTGATATCAAGGAAAGCATGGCTTCTCTTCCCAACGTGAGAGAGGTAGGAGGAAAGAGATTTGGTAACGAACTGTTGATATTTTGCAGAGAATTCCGACCAACCACCCATGAGCTTTGTCGCCTAATCATGACCAAGATGAGTACAGATTGGAACAAGGTTTCAAAAGAGTGGCCGGAAGCTGACCAGCGAATGACTACACCAGACTGGAGCGTGGCTGGCAATGGTGAGTATAGAGATACCATCACTGCTCTCTGTGCTCGTCTGGACAGTACTTTTCCCTTGAACATAGACATTACTAAGATCAGTATGTGTAAGCAAGATGATGTGAAGTGGTGTCAGCGTTTTTTGCCGGTCTCACCGCCGTGCATGAGAGAGAAAAAAACAAAACAACACAGTGGCCTGACCAGACCCGTGAACCTGGCTGCAGTGGAGGGCACTCCTGAGCCTCACCAAGATCGAGCAGTACACTGTGCATGCAGAAAAGCTGCTGAAGGAGAAGGAGAAGACAAAGTCGGCACAAAGTGACCAAGACCTACATGCCACCACTCTCACTCTTCTCCAGACTGCTCAGCCTGGACCTAGAGGAAGAGGTCGAGGTAGGGGCCGAGACAGGACGACCTGGAGTGACTCGTCCTGGATAAAAGGTGCAACCTGCTACAACTGCAATCAAAAGGGACACATTGCTCAAAATTGTCTCCACAGTAACAGGCAGAAGCCCCATGAGGAGTACAGCAAAGCAGACTGATGGGCGGACTCCGGGAACGGGCCCCACACAGAGAACAGGGGAGGTAACACACACACACACACACACCTGATGATGCAGATACACATAGACAGGAGCATTCACATAATGTTAAACACATTAGTAGCAGCACCTGCATGCAACAGCAAGACTACACGGAAACGCCCGATACACCAGTCCAAATAGATGCACCCGAAGTTGCATTAAGTTTGTTAAAATACACAACTACTCCCTTCTCTAAACTCCCTTGTATGCCCCTCACCGTGTGTGGGCATGTGTTAACCTTTTAGTAGATTCTGGAGCAGGACACTCAGTGATACAACATGGGGTACTTCCAGTAGACCCACTGCTCAGCTCAAATTCTATTCAGATGATGGGCATCTCAGGATGACCTGTAACCAAAACTTTCTCAGTCAACCTCCCGTGTGAAAGCGAGGGAGGAATAGTTACGTCCCACTCATTTCTTATCTCACATACATGTCCAGTAAACTTGTTAGCACGTGATTTAATGTGCAAATTAGGAGTAAATCTCACGTCCACTCCAGATGGGCTAACTATTGAAGTAAGTGAAATGTGCGGTGTGCAGTATGGGTTTGGAAGCCCCCTGTATGTGTATGTCTGGCGGCTCTGCTCAGATCAACTCACACAAACTCCAAAACACCTTGTACAGCTCGCACACTTGAACACCTCATCAGTTGACACAGATTATATGAAAGAGGAAGATTTACATTGCACAGCACATGTTCACCAAGGTCAAGATGTAGAGTTTGAAAAGACTTGGTTTGCAGACCCCCATGCATGTGAAAGATTGACCCTCAAACTATGTATTGGTCTAAACATTATTGCACTGTGCAGGTCCATTTTACTCGTTGTCCAAACAGCTGCATCAATGTTCATTGCAGTGTTCTCAAACATGTTATACGCAGCCTTGTGTCAGAGGACTTTGAGGTCGGCTGCTGCCAACATGATTTCTTTGACATCATTAATTCTATATCCCATGTCTCATTACCAAGGCCACGAGCCGCCCATTGGAAAGACGTGGGGAAGTGGGTCAGGAAGTGTGCAGTCGATGGCAATGAATGGTCCCAAACAGAGGAACCTAGTGTGTTGTTTTGTCAAAGGCTTGGGGTCTACAAACAAAGTCATGCTATGTGTGTGTATGTTAAGCGCAGCGTAATATTAGCCACTGATGACCAGGGTCCTGGGGACCCCGGCCATAGTGGCCTGCTTGTCTCTGTTTCCACAGGCATAACTCCAGCAGAGGTGCACCCCAAATTGGCGGGAGTTCCAAATTCCGTTTGGGCGAAGGGTAAACATGATGTAGGCCTAATAAAGAATGCTGAACCAGTGGTGATCACCCCCAAATCAGATTTCAGTCCTAAACAGACCCAGTACCCACTCAAACCAGAAGCAATCACAGGTATAAGACCGGTCTTTGATTCGTTGCTGAAGGCAGATGTAATTGTCCCTTGCCAGGACTCTCCAGTGCGCACTCCTATTTTTTCCAGTTAAGAAGGCAAGAAAACTGTCCCAGCCCGATGAGTGGAGGTTTGTCCAAGATCTGCAAGCAGTCAAGGCTGTGGCTGTCCTGCGCGTGCCTGATGTCCCTAAAGAGCACTCTACAGACCACACCCACTCTGGGACTGCCTGACCCCAATAAACCATTTGTTCAAACTGTCGATGAAAAGAAGGGTTTTATGACCTCTGTTCTTTTGCAGAAACATGGGGATAGATTGAGACCTGTAGCTTACTTCTCCAGCAGGGTGGATCCATTGGCGGCTGGACTTCCTGTTTGACTGCGTGCAGTTGCTGCAGCTGAAAAGGCGGTAACTGCCTCCAGAAATATTGTGGGGTATTCTAACCTCACCCTTTGGTCCCACATGCTGTCTCCCTGCTTCTGTTGGAAAAAAAAAGAAAAAAGATGTCACATTTGTCAGCACAGAGATGGTTGAAGTATAACGCTGTCATACTTGATATGCCTAACATCACTGTGAAACATTGTTCTGTTCTGAATTCTGCCTCTCTTCTCCCTACAGAGGACGATGGAGAGCCACATGACTGTGTAGCTCTCACTAACGATTTTTGTTCCCCCAGGGCAGACTTAAAGAGCGACCCTTTGGAAAATCCAGACATGGTCCTCTATGTGGATGGTTCAGCCTCCAGAGACCCAGAGACGGGAAAGAACAAAGTAGGTTTTGCCGTAGTCTCAGATCACGAGGTCCTCAAGGCGTCATGTCTGCCCTCAAACCTGTCGGCACAGGCCGCAGAGCTCTGTGCCCTTATCGAGACATGCAAATTGGCTGCAGGGCAATCTGTCAATATTTTTACGGACAGTAGGTATGCATTTGGCGTTGTGCACGATTTTGGCACCATTTGGAAACACAGAAATTTTCTCACTAGCACAGGATCTCCCATTGCACATCATAAACTGGTCTCTGAGTTGTTGGATGCTGTTCTACTCCCTAGAGCCATTGCTGTGTGTAAGTGTGCTGCCCATACTAACAATACTGATCTTGTGTCTCAAGGGAATGCCAGGGCAGACGCGGCAGCTAAGTGTGCAGCCTCGGCTTCCAGTTCACTCTCTAACCTTGCCTTTTCTCAGGTTTCTACCCCTTGTTTACAGCTAGCGGACCTTCAGAGCACTGCCACCCAGGACGAGAGACGAGTCTGGAAACAGGCGGGCTGTATCCTTGCAAACTCGGTCTGGGTTTGTCCCTCGGGCCGTCCCTGTCTACCAAAATACATGTTCCCTTTCTATGCAAAATTGGCACATGGGCTCACCCATGTGTCAAAAAGGGGGGATGGTAGCAGAAGTAGCAAAGAGATGGTTCACAAAGGGGTTTTCAAATTATGCTGCGAAATTTTGCAAGCAATGCTTGATATGTGCACAATATAATGCAGATCAAGGTATCAAACTAACTCAAGCAGCACACCCAATACCAGACAAATCATTTGATCACCTCCAAATGGACTTCATTGAACTGACACTTAGAGAGGGAAAATGGGTCACTTAAAAATAAACTAAGCAAAGCTTGTGCAGAAACAGGGCTAGGATGGACAAAGGTCCTCCCTGTAGTACTCACACAAATGAGGATGCAAACTAGGTCTAAACATGGGTTAAGCCCATTCGAAATTCTGTTTGGACGAGTACCCAACACAGGGATAGGGCCAGCTCAAGGAACACTGCTGGACACCACACTGTGTGATGATGCAATGTTGAATTACTGTGCAACATTGTCCTCTGCTTTGAAATCTATCCCCAAACAGGTAAAGAAGCACTTCCCAAACCCGCTGAGGGACCTCTGCACGATCTACAACCAGGGGATTGGATCATGGTGAAGGACTTTCAACGAACCAAGTGGAACAAGCCACGGTGGAATGGCCCATTCCAGGTCCTGCTCATGACCCCAATGGCAGTGAAGGTCACAGGCAGAGTGACGTGGATCCACGCTAGCCGCTGCAGGAGGGTTCCTGAACCGGCTGAGCAGGAGGAAAAGAAGGCCTAAGTGACCAGACGCTGACTAAAGCTCGTGAGGAAGAAAGGCATCATTGCATGGAACAGTGCGAGTATCACATCAATCACGCACGCACCCTCAATAGGGAAGAGTATTTCAGTGTCTAGCTGATAGATAAGTCTTAGGGTTTTGAGTTTCCTCCAAGTCCCGGTGAGGTGGGACGAGGGCTGATAGGGTGTGCCCGCCCTCTGAGCACCAATACACGTCAAGAAGGGCAAGGGTTAACTCGGTAACATCATTGAGGCACTGAACAAGATGCGCAAGGTTGCTGAACAATTACGAGCAGATGAACATGGAGGAGTTGAAGACAGCTGATCGTGTTAGTTCAGTGGATGGAAGACTCTGATTCTATCCACCATACCGGTCCTGGGCTTAGTGATTGTGATGCTATGTTTGCTCCCTGTTTTCTGTCAATGTTGTATGTCTGTGTTTCAGAGGCAGCTGACAAATATTGGTTACCAGATGGTGAAAATAGACTCAGACGACTTACCTGACTGGCCTCCAAACGCACACGAAGACTATAACCCACCATTCGATGACATCAGCACAGTTGACATGAAATTAGCCCTAACTTAAAACACTTTCATTATGATTGTTTCCTGTTCTATTATTCCTGATCTGGGCGGCACGGTGGTGTAGTGGTTAGCGCTGTCGCCTCACAGCAAGAAGGTCCTGGGTTCGAGCCCCAGGGCCGGCGAGGGCCTTTCTGTGTGGAGTTTGCATGTTCTCCCCGTGTCCGCGTGGGTTTCCTCCGGGTGCTCCGGTTTCCCCCACAGTCCAAAGACATGCAGGTTAGGTTAACTGGTGACTCTAAATTGACTGTGAGTGTGAATGGTTGTCTGTGTCTATGTGTCAGCCCTGTGATGACCTGGCGACTTGTCCAGGGTGTACCCCGCCTTTCGCCCGTAGTCAGCTGGGATAGGCTCCAGCTTGCCTGCGACCCTGTAGAAGGATAAAGCGGCTAGAGATAATGAGATGAGATGAGATTATTCCTGATCTATGTATATGGCTTGCTAGCATTCATTTAAGATGTCTATGTCTTATAAAAACAGCCTTAGCATTATCCCTGTACACTCAATGACGTGTTAAGTCGAATCTCTCTGAGAACTCTTATCACTGAAACTGTGTACAGTTCTTTTCTTTCCTTTTAGCAATTTATCCTATAGGATAAAAAGGGGGGAATGTGAGGGAATTTTAATGAATGAACATTATTATTCTCTGTGTTTCTGTATGTTGAGCTCAAGTGACTTAATGGATGAACATTATTATTCTCTGTGTTTCTGTTTGTTACTGAGTTACTGAGAAGAGATGTTTTTCCACATGCTGTAATCGCTTTTCTGTGGCCTTGGTGGTAATGAGCAGGGTGCTTGAGTTCGTCCTAACTACGCATCTTCTCATGATGTAACCACCTTTCCTGACCTCGGTGGTGATAAGCAGGGAGCTTGAGCTCTCCCTAACTCGCATCTGCCTGCACATACCAGAGCACGCCAGGTGCACGCTTTAACAAAGCTTCATAGAAAATCTTGAGCCAATCATGTGAAGACACAAGCAGTGAGCGAATGCTTTCAGAGTATAATAGATAACATTCCTAAACACAACTCAGAGTGTGCGTACTCTCGGCATCATCAGAAGTGATGTCTTCTTCTATTCTTCTCTTTCCTTTCCTATTTTATATATCTTTATATGATCTACTATAATAAATGACTGAAAAGACAACTGTTAAGCGTTCTGAAGTGTTTATTAGAAATTTCCATTACACATCTCCCTGACAATCATTTATAGCAACGATTGGCTGCGGCACCTGGAACACCTTAGGGCCATCCTAGAGTGGCTGAGCCATGCAGGTCTCACAGCTAACCCAAAAAAGTGTGCAACTGGGCGGGTGGAAGTATGGTATCTGGATTTCCCCTTGGGTCATGGGCAGGTGTGTCCCCAAATTAACAAGACTGCAGCAATTGCGGCCTGCCCAAGGCCCAAGACCAAAAAGGGGGTGAGACAGTTCTTGGGGCTGGCTGGCTGGCTATTATCGTAGGTTCATACCTAATTATTCGGACGTCACCAGCCCACTGACTGATCTCACTAATAAGGGAGCACCAGATCTGGTCCAATGGACGGAGCAGTGCCAACAGGCTTTCACTAGGGTAAAAGCTGCACTGTGTGGGGGGCCACTTTTACACTCCCCTGACTTCTCTCTCCCTTTTATTTTACAGACAGATGCATTGGACATGGGGCTGGGGGCCGTTTTGTCCCAGAAAGTGGAGGGCAAGGAGCGTCCCGTGCTGTACATCAGCCACAAGCTCTTGATGTGTGAAAGCAAGTGAAAGCAAGACACACCATTGAAAAGGAGTGTCTGGCCATCAAGTGGGTGGTCCTCGCCCTCCAATACTACCTTCGGGGTGCCCTTTCACCCTCTGCTTGGACCACGCGCCCCTCCAGTGGCTCCATCGCATGAAGGATGCCAATGTGCATATCACCCGTTGGTATCTTGCCCTCCAGCCATTTGAATTCAAGGTGGTCCACAGGCCAGGGGCGCAGATAGTGGTGGCGGACTTCCTGTCCTGTTGGGGGTGGGGTGGAGGTCTGCTGCAGGGTGGACAGCTCCCTGGCCTGAGTCAGGTGGTGGGGGTATGTGGCAGTGGGGGCGTGGCCAAGCATCAATTTGTGAATGGGGGGGGTGCCAGGGAAGGTGAGTGGCAAAGTCAATGCACCTGTGGCTAATAAATGTTGTGTGTTTGTGGTGTTGCAGGAATGGAGGATAGAAAAGGAGGGAGAGAGCAGAAAGAAGGGTCTCTCCCGACCAGAACACGTGTGTGAGTGAGCATGCTGAAAAGCTAAGAAAATAGGTAAAATAAAGCATGTGTATGAACATCAACTCCTGCCTGCCATGCTTCTGTACTCCACCCACATCAGGGACTTGTTTTATATATATATATATATATATATATATATATATATATAAGACCTCCAGGAAATGCCGTAGTACTGCAGTGTGTGAAATTTAAAGATAAAAGTCCAAAAGAAGAGCTTTGGGAAGATTTTCTCCCAGGTTTGTCTCTGCTGAACACTAACACTCTGCCTGTGGAATGGCTGCAGGTCAATGTTTCTGATTTATAGCATTGTACTTTTAAACACAGAACACAGGATTAACTGATCAGCATATCAAGCTCCTCTCCTAATCAGTGTGGTGACTGGCCTATAGAAACACAACTGCAGTTCCTGAAATGTTCCATGCTATGAAATGGCACCTATTATGTACAAATTTCCTCCTGAATTTAATTCTCTCTTTCTCTGAAGGCTAATTGGTGGTTCAGGTATCTGCTGCTCACTAATTGGCCACTGAACATGTACCGACACCAGTTTGATAAAACTACATCTGCAATTTTGACAGTAGTGTGAATGTAATATACACCTAGCTTGTGTATGTGTGTGTGAGACAGCAGCTGTCCTTCACTAGGACTCTTCACAAAGCCACACTGATGTTTGTCTCTGCGTTTGTACAGATTCGACCTTTAGGCTGCTCTGTTTAAAGGCCAACAAAAACACAGGAAGCAGAGGGAGGCGGAAAGTGAGGAAGAAAACGATAATGAGTTGAGGGCTGAGGGAACAGAGAGAGACGAGGCAGGAGGAGGCCCACATTCTAACGTGGAGTTATATCATGGACTAAATGAATGACTTAATTGGAGGATGTAAACTCATTAGCTGTGGTTTAACTGACAGGATGTTAGTGCGTGTGTTAACACCTCCTCTCTATCAGAGTGTAATTAACTGTAAAAGACAAACATGGAGAAAGAGGCACAGAGAGAGAGACTAATGAATGTAAAAGTAGAAGCAGTTTTTCTATTTTTTCACAAACAGAAATCTCATCTCATCTCATTATCTCTAGCCGCTTTATCCTGTTCTACAGGGTCGCAGGCAAGCTGGATCCTATCCCAGCTGACTACGGGCGAAAGGCAGGGTACACCCTGGACAAGTCGCCAGGTCATCACAGGGCTGACACATAGACACAGACAACCATTCACACTCACATTCACACCTACGGTCAATTTAGAGTCACCAGTTAACCTAACCTGCATGTCTTTGGACTGTGGGGGAAACCGGAGCACCCGGAGGAAACCCATGCGGACACGGGGAGAACATGCAAACTCCACACAGAAAGGCCCTCGCCGGCCACGGGGCTCGAACCCAGGACCTTCTTGCTGTGAGGCGACAGCGCTAACCACTACACCACCGTGCCGCCTCAAACAGAAATCACTAATTACAATTAATTTTATCTAACCCTGACATGACAGTACTTTGCACATTCAGTACTTCATACTGTCCACAAACATAATCTTAATTTTCACAAAAAATCTTTAATTTTATGGCCAGAAATGAACGTCCCTGTTCATAAGCTCCACCAAAATGTCCATAAAGAATCCTCAATATTTTTCTAACTTCAAACTCAGTGTTAAAAATACTGATATATTTCTTACAGCCTCTTTTTGTTAATGTTTAACATTGCTGTCATTAGTGACTTCACACAAATACTAACTAAATACAACAGACTGAATTATTTTAAGCTTGCAACAATGTGATGAAAGTGTTGAAAGCTGGAACCAGAAAATCTAACAAACTACAACCTACATTCTATGACCAATCACAATCAGCACATCAGTTCACCAACTCCTGCCTGATAATCAAACACATCTGTCCACAATCAACACTCCAGCAACACTCTCTCCTGAATAAACTGAAGTGTGTCCAGGCCGACTCTTGCTCGAATATGGTGTCAGTAGAAAATGTGTGTGCTGTGAGTGGTTTATCTTGGATTTATTTTCTGCTGCTCAGGTAGGAAGCTGGTTTTAGTGTAACATGTATCTGCTTGGTTTTTTTTTTCCCTTTGGTGTTTCCTTTGACTCCAGCATCGGTGTATTTGCTAATGGTGGTGTTCTCTTTGCCTTTTGTGGCAAATGGCTGTTTCAGGTGTATAATTTCAGCCTCCCTGAAGGTATGTGTTCTATATGGGGCTTATTCTGGTTATAGTGAGGGTTAGGTGGTGTATCCTATGTATGCTACTTGACTTGAGCTCTTCTCACACAGAGATTTATCCTCCACAAAATGGAGTCCCTTCTACTAGTGACCTCATCTATCCTTCACTGCTGTCTCAAACAGTGATGGTAGGAGTGTCCTGGAACTGTGATTCGGCCATCCTAACAACTGACTTTATCTTCGCTTTAGCTTAACATTCTAAGACTGTTTTGTGTGATATAATTCCTGTTTTTGAATTGTTTTGCTGAGAGTCTTTTTTTTTTGTCTTTTTTTAAAATACAACTTTTTTTTTTTTTTAAATCAATAATTGTCCATAATCCATTTTATTTTTTTTTACCTTTTGCTGCATTTTCATTTTCTCAAAGAATGCCTTTTTTCTGTTTAAAGATGCCATTATTTTGGCCAGGTTCTTGCCTGAACTGATAATTTGTGTCGTCAGTTTTTCTTTGGTTAATCAGACACACAGTACACCACCACACTTGCTGGAGCAATAAGGGGTTCAGTGCCTTGCTCAAAGACACTTGAGTGAAGCCTGCTGGTTCAGGGAATTGAACCAGTGACCTTTTTGGTCCCAAACCTGTTTCTCTAACCATTTGGCTATGGCTTCCCCAAACCGGATGCTGTCCATGTTGGATCTGCCTGACTATCAACAAATCCTCAACTAAGGTATGTAAGCCATTTTATCATGGCACACCTTCAGCTTGTTCAGTGTGTTGAGTGCAAGATGTTTAGTCGTTCTTCCTCTGCCATTAGTGATAAGCTAACAAAGTTATCAGTGTGTGTTCACTGCTTCAGATCGATTAAGTGTAGAGAGGAATTTCACAAGTGTGTGATGAATATTCACTCACTCAATTCCTCCTCTGGCATTACAGCCCTCACAGTGGGGCAAATGGTTGATGACTTGGTGGTATAATTGCAGAACCAAAGCTACCACTGAGGCTCACCCATGGGAGCACCACTCTTCTCACGTCACGTGTCGAAAAGGTTCACTTTCCTCAATGATGTATTTGCTGAGAAACCTGAAAGAGCTCTGGTTATAGAATCTTCTATCACACGGCACATGAAATTAGCTCAGCCTTTAAGCGCACCGACAGCTTTAGTCCGATGTATACCAGGAACCAGGGCACCAGACATGGCAGGTAATCTTAGGGTCCTAGGCAAACATGGGTTCTCCAAGATAGTTACGCATTTACATAGGCGCTAACAATATGCCTTTGTCAGTCTGAGGTTACTAAGAGTAACTTTGTAGAGGTGTGCAAATGATTGAAGGCGATGTCCGATGCTGTAGTATGCTCTGGCCCCATCCCAATGTGGTGTGGCAATGTAGCTTAAAGGCATCGTGCGGTAATTTCAGCAATCAGGCTATATCATGTGTCAAAATGTCGGGTTTGGTGGGTTATTCAAGCCCCTCTGTTTCCCGCGATCTCAGTGTCACGATGCGCCCGCTACAAGCATTTAAAGTTGACGCGCACAGCCAAATTTAGGCAGCCAGCCGTTAACTAGGTCAACTTGTGTGTGACGTCATACCAGTAACCTCCCTTGGGTGATGCTGGCCTGTCGCCATGTTTTCTCTATAGCGTGCGTTTACCAGAGTTGTTTTCATTGCGGATTTTGTGGATTTATTCAGTTTGTGGATAGTTTTGAATACTCAAAACACTATGAAATGTATTAATATTCTGTGATACAAAATGCCTAATCGGTGTGTTGTGTTTGGCTGTAACAACGAACACTGAACACTATTTGTGACTTTTGTTATCAATGGATCTGATTTCAAGGTCATGGCTAGGTATTGATAGAAAAAAATTATTTTTTTAAAAACACATTGTGGCAGCGGGGGCGTGGTCAAGCGCCGGTCTGTGACAGGAGGGCGGAGCCAGGGAAGGCGAGTGGCAGAAATCACTACACCTGACGGTAATTAACCTGTGTTTTGTGTGTTTTCCCAGTAACCGCGCCCTATTTAAGGAGGCAGAGCTCATCCTGGGACAAGAACACAGTGTGTGTTTCGCTATCAGATTAAAACTGGCGGTTATACTGAAAAGTCTGTTTGCATCTGAAGCGTTGTCCTGCCGTCCTCTGTGCTCCACCCACACTTCAGAGAGCTCTACAGTGGTGCCAAAACCCGGGACAAGGTGGAGCACCAACCTCGCAGCCCCATGGAATCCTCCCCGTTCGCGGACCTGGTCGACGCCCTCGCCACGGCTCAGCAAAGCCAGCACCAGGCGCTCGTCACGCTCCGAAAGGAGCAAGAGCGGCGCTTCGAAGCCCTGGTGCTGGCCCAGCAGGAAGATCGTGAGGCGCTCCGGCATCTCCTCGCGTCGGCGGGGTCCACCAGCGCCCCGGCCGCGGGCCCGTCTCCCCTCACCGTGACCAAGATGGGCCCGCAGGACGACCCCGAGGCGTTTCTCACATTGTTCGAGCAGGTCGCCGAAGCCTCGGGGTGGCCGATGGAGCAGCGCGCGGCGCGCCTCCTCCCCCTCCTGATGGGAGAGGCGCAGCTGGCCGCGCTATAACTCCCCGCCAACCGCCGTGGAGGACGGCTCGGTGAAGGTCCGCGTAGGCCAGCCGGCGGTTGGCGGGGAGTTATAGCGCGGCCAGCTGCGCCTCTCCCATCAGGAGGGGGAGGAGGCGCGCCGCGCGCTGCTCCATCGGCCACCCCGAGGCTTCGGCGACCTGCTCGAACAATGTGAGAAACGCCTCGGGGTCATCCTGCGGGCCCATCTTGGTCACGGTGAGGGGAGACGGGCCCGCGGCCGGGGCGCTGGTGGACCCCGCCGACGCGAGGAGATGCCGGAGCGCCTCACGATCTTCCTGCTGGGCCAGCACCAGGGCTTCGAAGCGCCGCTCTTGCTCCTTTCGGAGCGTGACGAGCGCCTGGTGCTGGCTTTGCTGAGCCGTGGCGAGGGCGTCGACCAGGTCCGCGAACGGGGAGGATTCCATGGGGCTGCGAGGTTGGTGCTCCACCTTGTCCCGGGTTTTGGCACCACTGTAGAGCTCTCTGAAGTGTGGGTGGAGCACAGAGGACGGCAGGACAACGCTTCAGATGCAAATAGGCTTTTTATTGCCAGACTTTTCAGTATAACCGCCAGTTTTAATCTGATAGCGAAACACACACTGTGTTCTTGTCCCAGGATGAGCTCTGCCTCCTTAAATAGGGCGCGGTTACTGGGAAAACACACAAAACACAGGTTAATTACCGTCAGGTGTAGTGATTTCTGCCACTCGCCTTCCCTGGCTCCGCCCTCCTGTCACAGACCAGCGCTTGACCACGCCCCCGCTGCCACACACATGTTTTAAGTGTTTCTATGTATCAATCACTAATTGTACAAAATGATTTTCATACACTTATGTATTTGTCATATCTTTGTCACATGAAGTGTTGTCTTGATAACATATGTGGCACATAATTTTAGCAAATGGATGACAGAAGATTAATTGAAAGATTTATGCCACAGAGCTGCCTTTAACTAATAATTATCACTTATTACTGACGATTGTACGTTTACTAAACAATACAATACAAAGCTCAATACTCCCAGCCTATAACATACTGAATATCAAGTTAAAATCAACCGCAATAAAAGGAAAATGATGAAAACTGGAATATCAAGGGGTCTACTGTATCAGAAGGCCCACTGCATTTCACGAGATCGCAAGCTGTCAAGTTGCTAGAATTCAATCTTTCTAGCTATACTTTCACCCCCTACAGCTATCAGTATTACACATAAATCATAGATTAATCACACAGCATTCTAATTCAAGTGAAAATGGTCTTTAAAAATACACACAAGTAGTGATTTAGTCAGAGAAACCAACCAAAACAAGTCTTCAAGTCGCTGGTCTTCATTCTCGTCTTCGTTTCTGTCGTCGTCAGAACTGTCCTCATTTTCTTCTGAAGATGAGCGCTCCGGTTCAAATCTGTAAGGCTGGATACCACCAGGACATTCAGCTGTCAAAATCTCTACTTGTGGGCCATTTTCTTCTTCTGTATCGGTAAAATCAAAGCTAATTTCCTCAGCATCGCTCCTATTTTCTGGTGTGTCCGTCATTGCAACTGCACCGAGTGGTTACTGGTATGACGTCACGCAGCTGTTCCATTGACCGAGAGGGGGCACTGTGAACGCGGGAAATTTCAAGTGATGGGCATGATCAAATAAGGACCGATTACAACCGTGGGAAGCTTTTGAAAAATCGACGGTCAATTTATTTCGAATCTCGAAAGCATTCTGGTGCAGAATAATGCAACTTTTATTGCCACTGCGTGACGCCTTTAAAGCAGTTTATGGTCACTGAACTGCTGGTTGTCCAGGTGGTGCTCTGAAAACAACGTGGGCTTTAGACAACTGGAGTTTTGAGGGCACTGCTGGCCTGTTAGGGCGGGACAGTATCCATCTCACTTGGGAAGGTGCTGCTCTCATTTCTTTCAGCAGAGCTCGTAGTCTCCAAACAGGCCTAGTTAACTTCTGGCAATTCAGAACCAAGGCCAGGGAGCAGACGAACAGGCTAAACCAACTGTCTGCTAGTTGTACAGAGTAATCGCTCCAGGCCCACTATATGTCTGTTCCCTGAGCTAAACATCCATCCGTTACCCATAACTGCTTATCCTGTGCAGGGTCATGGGCAAGCTGTGAGAGGCAGTGTACACCCTGGACAAGTTGCTAGATCATCGCAGGGCTGACATATGGTGTGAATAATTGTCTCTCGCATTCATACCTATAGACCCTTTTCACGTGACGTCACGACAAACGCGGCCGCCATTTTGGACATGTACTACCAGTAGTTTACCACAGCCAGCATTGAGGAACGGCAGCAAAGAAACTGTTTATTTTCAGCAAGACTTCCATCATGCCACTATATTGTTGTGCACCTGGATGTAGTAACCATCAACAAACAAGGCAAGGGTTATCATTTTATCGGATCCCAGTAGATGCTGACCGACGGAGAAGATGGATAGCGGCACACCAACGCTTGTGTAGTGACCACTTTGTTGGAGGTAAGACGAATAAAATTAGCCAGAAAAGTCATTACATTGCTGTTAACATTCTGTGGTGGCGAGTGTGTAACCAAATAGGCTAAAATAACCCATTGTAACCTCTTTGTTCTTCTGTAGTAGCTATTAGCTAACGACATTAGCTAGCGTTGTGTTCCTTTGCTGTTGGTAGACTGTAGGACAGATCAGAGGCAGTGTCCTACAAACAGCACTTAATTTGAGGGGGAGCAAGCCGGAGCGCGCTCCGGAACCTCGGGCGTTGGCTCCGGCAGCTATTTACACTGGATCCGGTGATCCGACACCTCTTTTGACTATGTAACAAACAAACAAATAATTAAATAAAAAAATGCAAGTTTATTTAGTGTTAATGTCTGATTTTGATATCTGTCTTGTTGGTGATTTCTCTCATGAAACGACATCCACAAAATATCTGCAGATGAACTTAATTTGCAGTGTTATTACAAAACATGCCCAGAAGCGCAGCACTGCGCCCCCCCTCCCCCCTCTTTTTTTCCGCACTGGAGCCGCTCATCCTCTGCGCTCCGGGACCTCCCACTTTACAAATTAAGCACTGCCTACAAATAAGTGTTCAAAATAAGAGGAACATGTATTTGTCTCTTAAATCCAGGCCGTTCCCTGTAATCTGTAACAACGGTTGGAGAAAGTAATGGCAAATAGTGAGTGCACAAACCATAGAAGGTAAACTGTACACAGCGCCAGGGCAGTGTGATGGTATGTCTACTTTTAGATTGTGTTAGCTTATCAATGAACACACTCGTCACTCGACGAGTTTCACGTCTTTACGACGGATACTTAAATGTGTGTTAGGTATTATTGTTGCAGTCTAAGCAGTCATTGTAGCAGCTAGATGAGCAAGAACCGAAAGGGTCTGTGCCATAAACTGTTATTTCTGTACGGCGTTGCTAATGTGTCATTACTGTTATTTCTCCCTCTGCTCGCCCTGTAAATGCCCTACGTCGCTGGATAGCGAAGGTGTTTTCTGCATCTCGCTCCTTTTTCTTGTATGTTCTCCGTTTGTCGCCTTCCTCGCATTCAAACCAATTTGAGCCGAAGTCCGCTACATGTCCAAAATGGTGGTTGCGTTTACGAAGGTCACGTGACAAAGGGTCTATAGTCAATTTAGAGTCACCAATTAACCTAACCTGCACCTCTTTGGACTATGGAAGAAATCTGAGTACCCAGAGGAAACCGACACAGATGTGGGGAGAACATGCAAACTCCATGTAGAAAGGCCCCTGTTGGCCATTGGGCTCAAACCCAGAACCTTCTTGCTGTGAGGGGACAGTGCTAACCACTACACCACCGTGCTACCCTGAGCCAAACAAAAAAGTAGAAATACTCAGTTTGCCCTAGTAACCTAATTAATATAAAGTTAGATCATACTGACTGTACCGAACCCCTGACTGCTCCCCGGGCGCTCTGAGCTGCCCACTGCTCTGGGTGTGTGCATGTGTTCATTGCTTCAGATGGGTTAAATGCAGAGGATGAATTTCACTGTGCTTGAAGTGTGCATGTGACGAATAAAGGGTTGTTCTTCTGTACAGCCACTGCCAGCACCTTTGAACAAAGGGTAGGACTCTTAGATCTCTTGCGTCTAAAGCACTAATTGTTAATGAACTTATTACTGATCAGGAGTTTAATGTACTGTGTTTAACTGAAACATGGATTAAGCCAAATGAATATATAGCATTAAATGAAGCAAGTCCTCCTGGATACAGTTATATACACCAGCCTCGTCTCACTGGCAGAGGACAAGGCATCATGGTTATTTATAAGGATTATCTAGGTGTAACACAAACCTGGTTATAAATTTAATGTTTGAAGTTCTTCATACTAATATAACGTATAGAGCCTCAAAAAAGTCTACCCAGTCAATTCCAATACTGCTTATTTACAGGCCCCTGGGGCCATATTCTGAGTTTCTTTCTGAATTTGTGGCTTTCATCTCAGACCTGGTTATTTCCTTAGACAAGCTTTAGTTGTCAGTGATTTTAATATTCATTTCAAGAACCATGATTATCCTCTGAAAAGTGTTCATGTCCATTTTAGATTCAGGAGGGGTTAATTAGAAATGGGACCTACCCACAATGGTGGTCACTATTAGTATCTAATACTAATATTCTGATTTTTCTTTCACGCAGGTATCAAACCCCTGACTTAAAAAAAAAAAAAAAACTGACCTTGATTCCTGTCAGCTGTCCAATTATTGGCCAGTATCAAACCTCCCCTTTATCTCCAAGATCCTAGAAGATGCTGTGGTACAGCAGTTATGCTCAGATCTACATAGGAATAACATCCATGAAATGTATCAGTCAGGACTTGGACCTAATCATAGCACAGAGACGGCACTGGTTAAAGTAGGAAATGACCTACTGTTGGCATCTGATCAGGGCTGTCTTCC
Organism: Neoarius graeffei; assembly: GCF_027579695.1. Classification (NCBI taxonomy): domain Eukaryota; kingdom Metazoa; phylum Chordata; class Actinopteri; order Siluriformes; family Ariidae; genus Neoarius; species Neoarius graeffei. The sequence continues at coordinate 115,985,652 of NC_083572.1, read as the reverse complement.
TGCTTGTATTGCTTGATCTTAGTGCAACCTTTGACACAACTGATCATTCCGTTCTCCTGAATAGACTGGAAAATATTGTGGGAGTTAAAGGAATGGCCCTCTCCTGGCTCAGCTCTTATTTAACTGATTGCTATTGGTTTGATGTAAATTTTTTTTTTTTTCTTTCTATGCATACTAAACGTTTGGTGTTCTACAAGGCTATGTCTGAGGCCCACTGCTTGCTATATATAATATCTTCAGAATTACTTTAATCCCTGGAGGGAAATTCAAATTTGCTACAAAGCTCCTGAATCAGAGAAGTAAATGTGTCTAAAAATAGAAGATAAAATCGTTTGAAAAAAGAATAAAAATAAAGTTCAAAAACTTCAAATAAAAGCAAAATTAAGTGATATATACAGGATTCCTATATACATTGCATCTGAATTAATGCAGTATACATGGTAAGACAGTGTACCACAGTTATACAGTGGCATTGTACAGCTTGACTGCAGCAGGTAGGAATGATTTCCTGGGTCTCTCAGTTGTGTAGTGTGGAAGAATAAGCTGTTTACTGAACGTGCTCCTGTGGCTGATCAGCTCCTCATGTAGAGGGTGGGAAGGACAGTCTAAGATTTGTCTTTATTTTGGACAGTGTCCTCTTCTCCAACACCACTGTCAGAGTCCAATTCCTCACCTACAACATGGCCAGCCTTCCTGTTGAATTTATCGAGTCTGTTCATGTTCTTCACCCTCAAGCCACTGCCCCAGCAGCTGACAGCGTACAGGATGGCACTGGCCACCACAGACTCTTGGAACATCCAGTCGCATCATTTGGCAGATGTTGAAGGACCTAAGCTGTCTCAGAAAATAGACTGCTCTGGCCCTTTTTGTAGGCTGTGTCCACATTTTTGGACCAGTCCAGTTTATTATCCAAGTACACCCCCATATACTTATTCTTCCACCTCATCCACACTGACCCCTTGGATGTTAACAGGGTTCACCGGAGCCCTGATTCTCTTTAGATCAACCACCAGTTCTTTCGTCTTCATGTTGACCTGTAGGTGGTTCTTCCTGCTCCATGTGACAAAGTTGTCCACCACCGTCCTGTACTCATCACCACCAGTAATCTGTCCAACCACTGCAGAGTCATCAGAAAATTTTCTGGAGGTGGCAGGTCTCTGTGCAGTAGCTAAAATCAGTGGTGTAGAGTGAAAAGGAAAGGAGAAGGGACAGTCCCTTGCAGAGCCCTGGTGTTGCTGATCACTGTCTGACACACAGCATTGCAAGCGCACCTACTGTGGTCTGCCAGTCAAATAATCCACAATCTGGGACACCAGTGGGGCATCCACCTGCATCGTTGTCAACTTCTCACCCAGCAGAGCTGACCAGATGGTGTCAAAAGCACTGGAGAAATAAAAAAACATGATCCTCAGTGTTGGCTGGCTTGTCCAGGTGGCCATAGACTTTGAGCAGGTAGATGATTGCATCCTTTATTCCAAGACGGGGCTGGTAGGTGAACTGAAGGGGGTCAAGAAGTGGTTGGACCATAGGCAGGATCTGTTCCAGGATGAGTCTCCCAAGGGATTTCATGATGTGTGACGTCAATGCCATGAGCCTATAGTCTTTGAGGTCACTGGGACGTGGCTTCTTCGGTACAGGGATGAGGCATGACCTCTTCCACAGCACGGGGACCCTCTGAAGACCCAGGTTCATGTTGAAGACATGCTGAAGTATTCCACTTAGCTGGAGGGTGCAGGTCTTCAGGGCCCTGGGGCTAACACCATCCGGGCCTGCTGATTTTCCTGCATGAAGTCTCTTCAGCTGTCTTCTTACTTGCTCCTCGCTGATGATCGGTGGGGAAGTGACGGGTGGGGGAGGGATGGTGTGTGTTAGGGTGTGTGTGCTTAGTCAAGGGGTCTGTTGAGGAGGTCCTGAAATGGGGATGAGATTTGGCAATAAGAGGTGGGGGAGGGGAGAGAATATGAAGTGTGTGGTTGTAGCTATCCTGCAGAGTGGTGGTGGTGGGTTGGGGTCATGCCACCGAATCTGTTGAAGTAAAGGTTCAGCTCATTCACCCTTTCCACATTGCCATCCACTCCTTCACTGTTGGTTGGCTTGTAACCAGTGATGGTCTTCATTCCACTCCACACCTCTCATGTTGTTCTGTTGGAGAGTTTCCACTCCAACTTCCTCCTGTACATTTCCTTGGCCTCCTTGATTGTTGCCCTCTGTTCATGCTGTACTCCTCGCACCTCCTCCTTGTTGCCGGCTCTGAAAGCCCTCTTCTCGTTTAAGAGGGCTTTGATGTCCCTTGTTACCCATGGCTTGTTGTTGGGGTAACAGCTGACAGTCCTAGCTGGGACAATGGTGTCCACACAGCAGTTGCTGTATCCCGTGATGCACTCTGTGAGCCTATCACTGTCTTCTCCATGGGGCTCAGTGTCTACCAGTCTGTCACCTTGAAGCATCCCTGCAGTGTCTTGTTGGCCTTGTCGGGACAGTGGCCATGCCTGTAACCATGGTAACCCTTTCACAACCAGTTTGAAACACTCCCATCTCTGTACTTGAGGCCATGCTTTCTCCTCCCCTTCCTCTGACTTCCTGTAACTGTATTGGACAGAGGATACCTAATACCAGGTACAGTGATGCCATGACTGCTTTAAATCAGTGAGGGGAAACATTTCCCTCTCTCTGGCCGTGGATCCGCTCTCTGGTGGATTCCACATGTGAAAGAGGGAAGCTGATGCATTGGTGCTACAGAAGGGCAGAGAACAAAGAACCAGCTATTGATATTGGACTTTAGCCAAAGTTCAATGTATTTGACCTTTGCGGAGTTTTAGTAATAACTGAACTGGTTAGCTACTGCAGCCCACACAGTATTCCAAAGAGAAGGCAACCAGATCCCTTTTTCATTGTCGACAAATTATAAACGATTCCTTCCAGATCATCGGATTACCAAGGATCGCCAGCTGACGAGCTGAAGGAACAAAAGTCTTCCCAGATCTGTGTCCCACACTATCCCGGATAACAGAAGGCTCCCTTCCAACCATTAATAAGAGCGATCACCCTGAGTAAGGAGCAAAACCATCTTCTCCCCGAATCGGAGGAGGCTCCCTTCCAATCGCTAATGAGTAAGGCTGGCATCTGGACAAAGTTTGTTAGTTTTACTTGTAGCTAGTTAACGTGAACAGTGTTTGTTTGAATTCATTTATGATTTAAAATGTACGCATTTATTCACATGAAAGACGGTCTTGGACCGTGTGTTGATTTTTACTTTGTTTACTATTGGTTTAGATTGTGCATGCTCTTTCTTGCTTTTTAACCGAGGCTAGTTCAAACTCCAGATTCCCGTGTCTTAATTTTCGCGCATGCTCTCCTTGTAGGCGCATGCTCTCCTTGTAGGCGCATGCTCTCCTTGTAGGCGCGGCCTGGCATGGCTTGTGCATTCCATTCGCGTTCCCCACACCTACACAACCATTTTTTTTTTTCCCCCTATCACATTTTAACATCCACTCGCCCTATTACTTCTGATCACCATTAGTGCCTCAATTATCATACACACTACTGAGATGTATCTCCAACTTCTATTGAATGTCATCTTTACATGTTTTAAACTTTCTTAACTTTTACAGTCTCTGCATGTTTTAAACTTATTCTATTTTATTCTGCTGTTTTTTAACTGAATTTTTACTTCATTTTATTTCTACTATTGTTTGTTTAATTCTTATTTTTCTTCCCCATTTATTTTATGTAATTTTATTTTCTATTGTTTGTTTTGCTTTTACTTCTGTAAAGCACATTGAACTGCCACTGTGTATGAAATGTGCTATATAAATAAACTTGCCTTGCCTTGAATTTATTCCTTGGCTGCTATTGTTGCTATATATGATCAGTATTAGCTTGCTAATTCCTGTCAGCTATTTCAATAAATGGTATCTTTTGGAATAAACTGTGCCCTGTCTATTGGCACAATATTCACTGAAGTGCCAACCTCCTATCAAGAAAAGAACTCTAATTGCATTCACCCATTTTGTTAATGAATTTGATTTGGTAAGCCCATTGTACCTACAGCCTCATCTATCCATCTCGCTATCTTTGATGTGCTGGGCAGTCTCTTCACCAGAGGCACATAGCAGGAGGAGAGGTAAATCAAGTTGTGGTCTGACCTGCCCAGTGGGGGGGAGGGGGGGGAAAGAACTGTAAGCCTCTTTAACATGACATACAGCAGGTCTATTGTTCCCTCTCTGGTAGGATGGTTCACAAATTGGGTGAAGGTGGAAAGTGCTTTGTCCAAATTAACATGATTTAAAGTCACCCGAGATGGCAATGAATGCACTCGGGTGTTGAGTCTGTAGCCGGGCTATTGCAGCATGAATAGTGTCACAAGCAGTGTTTGGGTTTTCAGGGGGGAACATAAACGGCCACCATGATGACCTTAGAAAACTCCCTGGGCAGATGATTATGGACAAAGTCTGACAGCACACAGTTCAACATCTGGGCTGCAGATGCGCTCCTTCATGGTGACGTGAGCTGGGTTACTCCACCGGTTGTTCACAAGAATGGCAAGCCCTCCCCCTTTGCGCTTACCGCTCCTAGCGCAGTCTCTGTCTGTACGCATCGTGTGGAAGCCCTTGATTGTAGCGTTGTCGTCGGGAACAGCCCGGTGCAGCCGTGTCTCCATGAAGCACATTAAACTACACTCCCGATACTCCATCTGATTCTGGGACAGTGCCATCAGCTCGTCCGCTTTATTCCTGAGGGACCTCACGTTCCCCCTGATGATGGAGGGGAGACGCAGCTTATAGAAAAATCTTAAGCTTCCATTGCTTCAAAGCCACCCTCTTCCTCTGTAGCTTCTTATTTCCTCTGTTTTCTGCCAAATTACCATGGGGGGGGATCTCTGTCTTGTCGCTAGAGTGGCCAGCTTCAGTTCAATCAGCTGATCCCTGGTGTGAACAATGTAGGCGGTGTGTTGCATCGCTGTGCTGAAAAAGTTTTGCAACTGCGAGCAAAAACACCAAAACTCTTGCAACCCTCATGGTAGCTTGATTTAGTGTTATGGTAATGGAGGGGGGAAAAAAAGCGAAGATAAGACAAGTAGGAAAAATGGAGAAAAGGGATCAGGAACGTTTGTTGCAGGCTGCACGCAAGCTGGCATATGCGTGCTGAAGTTCCATATCTATATGGAATTTATATATTTTACTTCTGGGTGATAGTATTTGAATGGACCATTTTGAGCCAATTTATCACTGCCACGTGTATGTGCTGCTGGCGGGTGCATCAACATGCCAGAAGGTGGATTTACTGTATGTTGCATTCATGGTCCAAGAATGTTCAAACTGTGAAGATTTTGATGTGTTTTGCGAGAAATTCATGGGCACATTTTACTGATGACTTGTACGAAACCTCCTGATCTGTTGACGTGCATTGGCTATAAGCCTCTATTGAAAGAGGGTGCAGTACCAACAATTAAAACTACAAGAAAAGTTAAATAAGTCCAGTTGCACCAGTTCTTCTGGAGTGTGAGCTGAGCAGTAATGGTGGCATACTCCGTATGGAGAATGAGTGGACCAGTTGTCAGATTTCTCTACTGGATATGTGTCTCTCCTGCTGAATATGCTTGCCTGAGCAGCAATATTTCACCCTTGCATGGAAGAAGTGAATGAACGAAGAACTGAAAGTTGGATTGTTTCAAAACAATTGGCTACACGATCAGCCTTCAAGAAGCGAGAATACAGATGATGATGTGACTCTCCTTTGGTTACACAACACTAGTTTTACTTGCATTTAGATTAATACATGTAACTTGTATTGTGTGTTTAAGTTACCGGTATAAGATTTTTTTAATTTGCTTCAGAATGTGATTATCAGTTCATCTGACTTAATTAGCCTTTTACATTTTATCAATGAGAATGCATGTACATGTGTGTTGCATAACGCCTATCCTGTTTCAAGGAGAGCCACAGGAGACTGTCAATTCAATTCCATCCAGTTTTCTAGATGGTTTTGTTTTCCGGCTTTAGTTTGTAAGGTGGGGGGCCTCCATGGCAGTGTTGCTATCGGGTTCACTTTCCAAGGGTTCGAACTGATATGGTTCTCCATGTATAGCAGTAGCGTGTGTGTGTGTGCGTGCGCGCGCGCGCGTGCGCACACACACACACACACACACACACACACTATTTATATATAATATATACATCACACTCCAATTTCAGGACTATCACAGTCAGCTGTATTACTATCTGAAGAATCTCCAATGAATCTGAATGAAGAGGCCATTGCAACCACTCTTACCTGCGGAGTCTGGCTTTGGTCTATAGCTATCAAAGGCCTTGGCCTTAAAACTGGTTACTGCTGTGTCGTCATGCACTCGGGGCTGGCTGGCTCAGCAGGGCAGCTCAAATGCCAACTTTGCAGTCTCTTTAAATTCCCATTTATGCAGCATACAAGAGTCAAGGATGGATATGCTATACACTTGATGTATTTTAAAAATAAAGGTTCTGCATATATCCTTTTAAAGGTGAAAAATTGTTTTGTGATACAAACAAGATGAAGAAAAACAAACCTGGAGTGCAGTTATTCACACCTTTTTGTATGAAACCCCTAAATAAGAGCTGGTCCAACCGATTCACTTTGTCACATAACTAGTTGATTTTAAGATCCACCTCTGTGCAATCAGTGTCACATGATCAGTCACATGATGTCTGTATAAATCAACCTGTTCCGGAAGGACCCTGACTCTGCTACACTACTAAGCAAGCAACATGAAAACCAAGGAGCCTCCAAACAGGTCAGAGACAAAGTTGTGGAGAAGTATAGATGAGGGTTGGGTTATTAAAAAAAAAAATCCCAAACTTTGAATATCCCTAGGAACACCATTAAATCCATTATAGCAAAATGGAAAGAATATGGCACCACTACAAGCCTGACAAGATGAGGTCACCCACCAAAACTCTCAGACCAGGCAAGGAGGACATTAATCAGAGATGCACCAAAGATAACACTGAAGGAGCTGCAAAGATCCACAGCAGAGATGGAAGTATCTGTCCATAGGACCACTTTAAGCCATATACTCCACAGAGCAGGGCTTTATGGAAGAGTGGCCAGAAAAAAGCCATTGCTTAAGAACCAATTTGGAGTTTGCCCAACAGCATGTGGCAGATTCTCCAAACACATGGAAGAAGATTCTCTGGTCAAATGAGACTCAAATTTATCTTTTTGGCCATGATGGGAAACGCCATGTGTGGCGCAAACCCAACACCCTGAGAACACCATTTGTACAGTGAAACATGGTGGCAACATGCTGTGGGGATATTTTTCATCTGCAAGGACAGGAAAGCTGGTCAAGACTGCAGGAAAGATGGATGGCACTAAATACAAGGCAATTCTGGAAGAAAACCTGTTTGAGTCGGCCAGAGGCTTGAAATTGGGACGAAGGTTCCCGTTCCAGCAGGGCAATGACCCTAAACCTACTGCTAAAGCTACACTGGAGTGGTTTAAAGGGAAACATTTAAATGCCTTGGAATGGCCTAATCGAAGCCCAGACCTCAATCCAACTGATAATCTGTGGCATAATTTGAAGATTGCTGTACACCAACGCAACCCATCCAACTTGAAGGAGTTGGAACAGTTTTGCCTTGAGAAATGGGCAAAAATCCTAGTGGCTAGATGTGCTAAGCTGATAGACATGCCACAAGACACTTGCAGCTGTAATTGCAACAAAAGTTGGCTCTACAAAGTATTGACATTGGGGTGTGTGAATACCTACGCACACTCCAGATTTTTTTTTTCTCATCTTAACTATTTTGTCACAAAACAATTTGCACCTTGAAAGTGGTAGGCATGTTGTGTAAATCGAATGGTGCTAGCCCCCCCCCCCCCCCCCCCCCCATCCATTTTAATTCCAGCTTGTAATGCAGCAAAACAGGACAAACACGTAGGGGGATAAATACTTCTGCAAGACACTATAGTTCATGCTTTTGTTACCTCTAGGTTGGATTATTGTAATGCCTTATTGTCTGGATGTTCTAGGAGGAGCATAAAAAAGCTCTAGTTAGTTTAAAATGCAGCAGCAAGTCAAGATTGTTTTTGTTTGTATAGTGCTTTTAACAATACATTTGTCCCAAAGCAGCATTACAGAATCTGAATGACCCAAGACATGAGCCAATTTTATCCCTAATCTATCCCCAATGAGCAAGCCCATGGCGACTGTGGCAAGGAAAAATTCCCTCCGACAACACGAGGAAGAAACATCGAGAGGAACTGGACCCAAAAGAGAACCAATCCTCACCTGGACAACAGACATGACTATAACAGTTTTAACATGAAGTCAGTTTCGTTGATGTTATAAACTCTTCGTTGATGGAAACTTGAGTGCAAAACTGTTCATGACAACTGCAGTCCTAAAGTTAGCAAGCCAACTGTAGTCCTCAGCCACAAAAGTTGTTCAAATTCTGTAAAGCTGCTTTGCAACAATGTTTATTGTTAAAAGTGCTATACAAATAAACTTGACAAGCATTACTGTAAGTGTCTTCCAAGTGTGACTTTCAACTGTCCATAGGGGGCAGTCCTCCACAGGAGCGATGTGATGAGACTCCAACCAGATATGGGACATCAGGATGGATCAGGCAGGTCTGAGGAGCAGAAGAGGTTCAGCATCTTGATCCCAGGATTGACATGTAACTCGGAGGGAGAGAAGAGGGAGAAAACACAGATTGTTAGGTATGCCCAATGTCACCTGAATAAGTAGGAACAGTATACATATTACGCTGAGTACAAGCAGGGACTCCAGCAAAACTGACAGCATAACTAAAAGGGGAGAGCCAGAAGGTAACGCAGGCATGAGGGAGCCCCGGGACATAAAGCAGCAGCCACTACACCGTCAACAAACTCGAGTGAGCAAGCGAGTGGGGACTGACAGCATCCATACATCCCAGTTTACCAAAACACTCCGTCTGTCTGTGTTCTGCGTTAGGACGCTGTGTTCACTGTAAATAACAGTGATAATTTGCAAATCATGGAAACCCTATATTTCAATGAAAAATGGTACAAAGACAACATCAAATTTTGAAACTGAGATTTTATTATTTTTGAAAATTATATGCTCATTTTGAGTTTGATATCAGCAACACATTTCAGAAAAGTTGGGATAGGGTCATGTTTACCACTGTGTTGTATCACCTCTACTTTTTAACAACACTCTGTAAATGTTTGGGAACTGAGGAGACCAATTTGTGTAGTTTTGAAAGAGAAATGTTGTCCCATTCTTGCCTGATATACAGTTTCAGTTGCTCAACAGTTCAGGGTCTCCTTTGTTGTATTTTGAGCTTCATAATGCACCAAATCTTTTTTTTTTTAAATGGGAGAGAGATCTGGACTGCAGGCAGGCCAGTTTAACACCTGGACTTTTTTTAAACACTACAGAGCCATGCAGTTTTAATGTGCAGAAAGCAGTTTGGCATTGTCTTGCTGAAGGAATGAAAGCCTTCCCTGAAAAAGATTTAATCTGGATGGCAGCATGTTGCTCTGAAACGTGTGTGTATATATCATTCAGCATTAATGATGCCTTCCCAGATGTACAAGCTACCCATGTCCTGTGCACTAATGCCCCCTCATACCATCAGAGATGCTGCTTTTGAACTGTGCACTGATAACAAGCTGGATGGTCCCTCTCCTCTTTAGCCTGGAGGACGTGGTGTCCATGATTTCTAAAAAGAATTTCTACTTTTGATTCGTCAGACCTTGGGACAGTTTTCCACTTCACCTCAGTCCATCGTAAAAGAGCTCGGGCCCAGAGAAGGTGGCAGTGTTTCTGGATATTATTTATATCTAGTTTTAACTTGCATTTGTGCATGGAGTAATGACCTGTTTTCACAGACGATGGTTTTCTGAAGTGTTCCTGAGCCCATACAGTGATATTTTCCACTAGAGACACTTGTCTACTTTTAATGCAGTGTCTCCTGAGGGCCTGAAGATCACAGGAATCAATGTCAGTTTTCAGCCTTGTCTTTTGCATACAGAGATTTCTCCAGATTCTCTGGATCTTTTAATATGTACCATAGATGATGTGAAATTCTTTGCAGTTTTACATTGAGGAACGTTATTCGTAAACTGTTGCACTGTTCACCCATTCACACTGCAAAAAATGATAGCAAGTGAAAATATCTTATAGTTGAAACGATCTAACATTTCTTATTAGAAGAAAACGACACCAATTTTGAGATTATTAAACCTAGTTCTAGATTGCAACCAACTTATTCTAAGATGTCTTACCAAGTGTAATTATCTTACTGCACTGGCAGATTATTTCACTTGATTATAGTCTAAATGTTCTCAAACTTATGTTTTTCCTTATATTAGGATGGCTAGTTTTTGCAGTGCAGTCTTTCACAGAGCAGTGAACTCCTCCCCATCTTTACTTCTGAGAGACTCCGCCTTTCTGGGATGCTCTTTTTATGCCCAATCATGTTACTGACCTGTTGCCAACTCACCAAATTGCATAACTTTTTTTCAGTCTTTTGTTGCCCCGTCCCAACTTTTTTTGAAACATGTTGCTGACATCAAATTTAAAATGAGCAGATATTTTTCAAAAAAATAAAATTTCTCAGTTTCAACATTTGATATCTCGTCTTTGTACTATTTTTCAATGAAATACAGGGTTTCCATGATTTTGCAAATCTTCACATTGTTTTTAGTTATGTTTTACACAGCATCCCAACTTTTTTTGGAATTGGGGTTGTAAATATGAGCATAACTGCTGTCCCACAGCTTTTTCAAGGATCTTGGAGATAAAGGGGAGGTTTGATATTGGCCGATAATTGGACAGCTGACAGGGATCAAGGTCAGGTTTTTTTTAATCAGGGGTTTGAAAACTGCTAGTTTAAAGGATTTGGGTATATAGCCAATCGTAAGAATTTATTTTTAGAGGCGGTTCAATTACTTCAGGTATTATGTTTGAATAGACGTGTAGGTAAGGGCTCTAGTACACAAGTTGAGGCTTTTGATGTCAAGATTAATGAAAGTAATTCAGTTTCTCTAAGGGGTGTAAAACATTCGAATTGCTGATCTGATACAGTTATATTGTTAACTACAGGGTCACTTGCACTGTCTGACCTTAAATTAGGTTTTTTTTTTTTTTTTGTCGTCGGATATTCTCAATTTTGTCATTAAAAAAATTCATGAAGTCGTTGCTACTACATACTGCAGGTGTGCATGTGTCTATAGTGGACTTATTCCTGGTTAATTTTGCTACAGTATTAAATAGGAATCTAGGATTATCAACTTCTATTAGGGAGGAGGGAGATGTTGATCTAGCAGCACTAAAAGCGTTTCTATACATCAGGAAGCTCTCCTTCCATGCTAATTTGAACGCTACCAATTTTGGCACCATTTACATTCCAATTTTTGAGTGGTCTCTGTTTTAAAGTGAGAGTGTCATGTCAAGCCTTTGGTTAATGGTTTTATTTGGTAAAGGAGTAGATCTGGAGGGTTCACAGGCATAGTGTTTAGGTAAACTGAGCTGTATGGATGCTGTCCCCCCCCCCCCCCCCCCCCCCCCCCCCCCCCCCCGCACGCACTCACTCACTCACTCGGGTTTGTTGACTGTGTTGTGGCTGCTGCTTTATGTCCCAGGGCTTCCTCATGTCAGTGTTTTACCTTCTGACTCTCCCTTTTAGTTATGCTGTCAATCTCGCTGGAGTCCCTGCTTGCACTCAGCGCACAATGTTCACTGTTCACCATTTGGTGACACTGGGCATAACAATCTGTGGTGTGACAATGATGGAAATATGACTGAGAAAACAAATGATTTAATGCATCAACATGGCAAGATTGCAATGGATGTCAGTTAGTTTTGTGTGGTGAAGAGGAGATGGACAAAGCAATCCCTCTTGAAAGTCTGGTCATTAAAAGGAAAGGGCAAATCAGCATTACCCCATGAGGGGTGCAAAAAAAGGTACAAGTATTGTACAGAATGAAATTGATGATGTGACCACTCCATTGGGAATCACTCCTCAGATTCTTTCATGTGCTCCCTATCTCCTAGCATTGGGAGTGTATATTCCTGAAATATGATAAAAGCATTTCTGGAATCTGCAAAAAAAACTAAGGGGTTTGAGTTGATCGTTTTCCAAATGTGAGGGGCTTTCTTGAATCAGTCCAGTTCTTAGGCATAATCCAGGAGGAGATGGTTTTACTGAACAAGAGATCTTCCGTCTTCAGAAGTTTATAACAAAGTTAAATCAACAAACAAGTCAACTTTGCCAGATATGCTATACATGCTCAACATGCAGCACAGATGAAATTTCAGTCCTCCCTGACCCACGGTGCAAACAGGCAATGCAATAAATAAAAATAGAATAACTGAAACAATATAAACGGTATAAACACTCTAGATAAGAAATAGACATGGACTAAACACTCACGTGTGTGTGAGATATGCACAAAGGGCACTTGAGGTATAGCAGGTAAATGGGAAATAAGCAGTATAAACTAATAGCTGTTAAGGTGAAGTAGTGTGGAATAGTGCAAATAAGCGAGGTAAAGTGAAATGGGCAGACCCTGAGTTCAGTGTGCGAAAGAATGTTGAGTATGTGTGTTGGGGGGGGGGGAGAAGAACTGTGAGGGTGACATGTCAGATGCTGAAGGGGGGGCAGGGGGTGTGCGGACAGAATCTGTGGTGGGGGGAGGAGGGGGAGAACAGGGAGGGAGTTGAGCCTCCTGACCACCTGGTGAAAGAAACGGTCCTTGAGCCTGCTGGGTTTTGGCTCGGAGACTCTGCAGTCTCCTCACTGATGGCAGCAGGCTGAAGAGGCTGTGAGATGGGTGGGTGGGGTCACCTGCAATCCTGATGGCTTTGTGGGTGAGGCAGGAGTTATAGATCTCCATAGGAGAAGGGAGAGAGAGACCAATGATCCTCTCAGCTGCTCTCATGATGCGCTGCAGAGTCTTGCAGCAGGACATGGTGCAGGTGCCATACCACACAGTGATGCAGCTGGTCAGGATGTTCTCGATGGTGCCTCTGTAGAATGTGTGCATGATGGGTGCCGGGGCTCTTGCTCTCCTCAGTTTGCGGAGGAATTACAGATGCTGTTGGGCTTTTTTTTGGCCAGTGATGCGGTGTTGTAGCTCCAGGACAGGTCTTCAGAGTTGTGCACACCCAGAAACTTGGTGCTGCTCACCCTCTCCACTGCAGCACCATTGATAGATAGTGAAGCATGCTGGGTGTGCGCTCTCCTGAAGTCCACAACAATCTCCTTCATCTTCTCCATGTTCAGGCGGAGATTGTTGTCCTTGCACCACATGGCCAGGCGGCTCACCTCACTCCTGTAGATTGTCTCATCACCATTGTTGAGACCCACCACAGTTGTGTTGTCTGCAAACTTAATGAAGAGGTTGGAGCTGGATGTTGGTATGCAGTCATGGGTCAGCAGAGTGAAGAGGAGGGGTCTCAGCACACATCCTTGGGGGGGCCCCCGTGTTCAATGTGATGATGCTGGAGGAGTTGCTGCTGACCCGTACAACCTGTGGTCTCCCCGTCAGGAAGTCCAGCAGCCAGTTACACAGGGAGGTGTTGAGTCCCAGCTGGTCCAGTTTATGAATGAGCTGCTGAGGAATGATTGTATTGAATGCTGAGCTGAAGTCTATGAACAGCATTCTGACACATGAGTCTTTTGTCTCCAGGTGGGTGAGAGCTAAGTGGGGGGCAGTGGAAATGGTGTCATCGGTTGAACGGCTGCACTGATATGCAAGCTGGAAAGGGTCCAGGGCGGGGGGAGGGCAGACTTGATATGCCGCAAGACTAGCCGCTCGAAGCACTTCATGAGGATGGGAGTGAGTGCGACCGAGCGGTAGTCATTGAAGCAGGAGGGAGACGGCTTCTTCAGGACCGGGATGATTGTGGCTTTGAGACACGTGGGGACAACAGCCTGGCTCAATGAGATGTTGATGTCTGTAAAGACATCTGTGAGCTCCTTGGTGCAGTCTCTCAGGACACGACCAGGAATGTTATCAGGACCTGGGGCTTTCCGTGCATTGGTCATCCTGAGAGCTCTCCTCACGCTGTCTGGGGACAGCGTCAACACCTGGTAGCCAGGAGGAGGTGGGGTCTTCTGTGCCGCGGTGCTGTTGTCTGCCTTAAAGTGAGTGAAATCGTTCAACTGATTCAGCAGAGAGGTGGAGTTATCACAGGTCTGTGGTGAGGGCTTGTAGTCTGTGATGGTCTGAATCCCCTGCCACAGGTTCCTGGTGTCTCTGCTGTCAAAGTAGTCAGCAGTGTTCCTGGAATACTGTCTCTTGGCCACCCTGATGCCTCATGACAGGTTGGCCCTAGCTGTCCTCAGGCCCACCTCATCCCCAGCTCTGAAGGCAGTGTTCCGAGGCCTCAGGAGACTGTGGACTTCCCCCGTCAGCCATGGCTTCTGATTTGCCCGAATGGAGATGGTTCTGATGACTGTAACGTCGTCCATGCACTTCCTCATGTAGGCAGTGATGGTCTCTGTGTACTCCTGGAGATCTGTGGTGGTGGTGTAGGTGGCTGCCTGTCTCAACATGCTCCAGTCAGTGGTGGAAAAACAGTCCTGGAGTGCCTCTGAGGACCCCTCTGGCCACACATGTAGCTGGTTTGGTGACTTTAACCAGTGGCCTGGATGCTGGCATTAGCATAACAGTGGAGTGATCTGAGGCCCCAAGGTGGGGGAGGAGAAGAGCTTTGTAGGCATCTTTATGCATGGTGTAAACATTGTCCAGAGTATTGTTTCCACGTGTGGGGAAAGTTGATATGTCCATAGAGTTTTGGAAACGTGCTCTTGGGGTTTGCATGGTTTAAATCCCCAGCCAGGATGAGGAAAGCATCTGGGTGGGCTGTCTGCTGCTCACTGATGCACTGATAGAGTTCATTCAGTGCTTCACTCCTGTTATTGGAGCCAGGAGGGATGTATATTGCTACCAGCAATATGGCTGTAAATTCTCTTGGCAGGTAGAATGGCCAGCACTTAATAATTATAAACTCCACCAGTGGTGAGCAGTGTCTGCAGACCACAACAGCATCATGGCACCAGGCATCACTGATGTAAAGAGTCCTCCACCGTGAGGCCCCCCCCCCCCCCCCCCCCCGACTAGTGCCCTGTCTGACTGGTAGCATGTTAGCTGGGCTAGCTGAATGGCACAGTCCGGGATGCTGTCATTAAGCCATGTTTCCACAAACACAAGGACACAACACTCATTCACAGACTTCAAAGATGAGCGGAGTAGGCGGATATAATCAAGCTCGTTGGTCAGAGTGATGGTAGGGATAGCCAGCCGATGAGGGCTAGCCTAGCCTGGATACCTCCTCGCTTGCTCCTCTTCTGCTTCCACATGTTCTGCCTGTGGCCCCTCCACTATGGGCTGGATGCAGGAGTGGGGGTCGG
>NC_083572.1:115645266-115667766 GCF_027579695.1 Neoarius graeffei | reverse complement strand
TATCCAGGACCTGCAGGTGTGTGAGAGAGAGAGAGAGAGAGAGAGAGAGAGAGAGAGAGAGAGAGAGAGAGAATCCCATCCCACTCAGTACTCTGACTCCTGCTTCTTGTCTCCTGAGGCCACTCAAAAGGCTGCCTGGTTCAAGGCATGGCAGTCGCTAGAATACTCTGCACACACTGACAGGGGTGTGTGTGTGTGTGTGTGTGTGTGTGTGTGTGTGTGTGTGTGTGTGTGTGTGTGTGTGTGTGTAGGTCAGTGGTAGAATGTAATTCACTCACATACTTAAAGTCCATATTTGAGGTTCTTGTATTTGCTTATTTCTATTTTATGCGACTTTACACAGAGGGAAATATTCCACTCCATTTATCCAACAATTTTAGCAACTGGTTACTTTTCAGATTGCATTTTTTTATTTGCTGGAAAATTAATTGTCACAAAGATGAAAACAGGGTTGTTTTTCTGAGCTCAGGAAAAGCTCCCTTTTTAAAGAAGCATGATTCCCACACACCTATACATTCATTAAAAGGCGCTCAACCTTAAACATCTCCAGCAGTAACATCAACATCCACATTAAATGTAGAAGTAATAATACAAAAACATCATATATCACAGTCCAACACTGACACAGACCAGTTTACTGCTCGATGAGTGCTTCTCCTCCTGATATCTGAAGTAAGATGTTTGCTGATAATATTCCAACTTTTAGTTATGTAAGGTTTTGAATGCAGGACGTTTACTTATAGTGGAATATTTTCACAATGTGGTATTAGCACTTTTACTGAAGTAAAGAATCTGAACACTTCTTCCTCCACTAGTGCAGGTCAGAAACTGAGAGTCTCTTCTCAAAAGAGAACAGATGTATACTTCTCAAATCATATATGTGAAATTAAAGCCTTGGGTCACGGTCAATAGCAGCTCAGTCTAATCAGCACTGCTGTGTTGGACAGCGCTGTCCAGGGCGGGGCACCACGAAAGAAGGGATAACAGTGTGAAGGGTGAAGTAGCCCATGCCTCCCACACCCCCATTTACAGCCCTGGCCTCCCAGAAAAACATCCCAATGTCCCTGCATTCAGGGAACTTTAACATGGAAAATCATCAGGGGGAAATCTGTGTGTGTGTGTGTGTGTGTGTGTGTGTGTGTGTGTGTGTGTGTGTGTGTGTGTGTGTGTGATCTGTAATATGCTGCTGTATGGGTTAATTGATGGTTAATTGGTTGTAATTTCCAGATGAATGTTGAGCATTTATTAGAGAAGATGAAGACCACAGTGCAAAGAGGCCTCATCCTCAGGTCTGTGTGTTTTCTCTGTAATTTCCTCTTTTATTCTTTATCATTCTGTTGTATTTTGTCGTTTTTCTGTGCGTAAGAGTTTAACGGTGTGATCAGATTAAACGGGTTTACACACTGCGTTTACAGATGATGGTTAACACTCCATCTGTGCTCCTCAGGAATGAGAAGTGTAACCCCAACTACACAACAGACTTCATCTTTAACCTGTACTCCCAGGAGGGTAAAGGAGTGTTCGACTGCCGCAAGAATGTCCTGGGACACATGCAGCAGGTCCGAGTGCTGGGTACATTCATACGCTCCAATTTTATATCTGGAATTTAGAGATTTCTGTAAAGCTGCTGTGTGAGAGTGTTAAAAGCAAAATATAAATAAAATAAAATAAAATTGTTCCTCCATCATCTCACTGTCTGATCAGTTTATCTGAAACCACTCTCTCTCTCTCTCTCTCTCTCTCTCTCAGGGTGGAACTCCGTCCCCATTCGACAGGAACTTTGGCACTAAGATGGGGGCGAAAGCGGTGCTGTGGGTGACACAGAAACTCAAGGAGTATTACAGACACGGTTAGTGACATCACAGTGAGGGTGTGTGTGTTTATTTCCACCACAGGAACCTTTTTCAGGAACTCAGGAACTTGGTGTTGTAGATCCAGGAGCATTTTAAACCCTGCTCTAGTTTTAATGCATTTCTGCAGATCTGGATGCAGTGGGGTGGAGCTTGTTTCATTCAACACTGCTGATTGGGCAAGCTCAAATTCACAATGTGACTAATCCTGAGGTGTCATTAAAAAATAAACAAATAAAAACAGGCCTTAGATGGCAGTAATGTGTGTGCCTGTTTATCTTAAATTAAAGAAAAGTAAAGAATAAATGTGAAGAAGCGCAGGTTGAGTCCGCCTGCTCCGTGTGATTTATCTGATCACTAGTATGATGTCACCGTCACTGAGGTTGGGTCACTTCTGTTTATTGTCATGGTTCCTGTGGTGAGGTGGAAAAACAGGAACTGTGTAGTTCTTTGCCCTCTCCCCTCCCAGATGGACATTTACACCTCCCGCTGCCTTAGCAGAGCTAAGAACATTATCAAGGACAGCTCCCACCCTGGCTTTGATCTGTTCGACCTGTTGCCCTCAGGGAGGCGCTACAGGTGCATCAGGACAAAGACAAACCGATTCAAAAACAGCTTCTTTCCATAAGCCATAACCGCCCTGAACTTGGATATGCTCTGACTTTATAGTCTACAGTATTTATTTTACTATGTGACTCTCCTCGTGCAATAATTTATAATGTGCAGTACTTTATAAGGGACTCTCTCTGTGCAATACTTTTATAATGTGCAATACCTCACTCCATAATGTGAAATACAACACATTCACCTCACCTCAGGACTGTGCACTTTACATACAGCACACACACCTCAGGACTGTGCACCTTAACCCCCTGACACACTCCCCCCCCCCCCCCTTTTTCCCCCTTCCTCTCTCTCTCTCTCTCTCTCTCCACGCTGTTTGCACTGTTATTGGAGATGCTTTAATCTCATTGTACATGTGTATAGTGACAATAAAGGCATTCTATTCTATTTTTCTGGAGTGATCTTCAGGAGTCCTGTGTGTGTGTGTGTGTGTGTGTGTGTGTGTGTGTGTGTGTGTGTGTGTGTGTGTGTGTAGGTCGAATCTTTGCCAACACACCGGACTCGGCCTGTGTCCTGGGCCTGAAGAAGAGATCTGTGGTGTTCCAGCCTCTGACAGAGCTCAAGGAGAACACTGACTTTGAGTGAGTGATGTCATACTTATATCCCTCTGTCTGTCTGTCTGTCTGTCTCTCTCTCTCTCTCTGTCTCTCTCTGCCTCTCATTCCTCTCTCTCTGTCTCGCTCTCTCTGTCTTTCAGTCCTCTCTTTCTCTCTCTGTCTCTCTGCCTCTCAGTCCTCTCTCTCTGTCTCTGTCTCTCTCTGTCTCTCTCTCTGCCTTTCAGTCCTCTCTTTCTCTCTCTCTGTCTCTCTCTCTGCCTCTCAGTCCTCTCTCTCTCTCTCTCTCTCTCTGTCTGTCTCTCTCTCTCTCTCTCTCTCATTCCTCTCTCTCTGTCTGTCTGTCTCTCTGCCTTTCAGTCCTCTCTCTCTCTCTCTCTACCTTTCAGTCCTCTCTCTCTCTCTCTCTCTCTCTCTCTCTGCCTCTCATTCCTCTCTCTCTCTCTGTCTATCTGTCTGTCTCAGTCTCTCTGTCTCGCTCCAGTGAGTCTCAGGATGATCCACTCCACTAATTTCCTCATATCAGTCCTGCAGTGTGACTCATCTGACTCCGCCCCATTTCTGCCCCAATTACCCTACAGCAGTGTTTGCTTTAAAAACAACTCCACTTTCATTTTTTATTTCAGCACTGAAAAGCATTTTAAACAAACTTTTTCATAGCTGGACTCTGATTGGTCAGAAGATGTTGATTAATTCTCTCTAACAGCAGTAATGCAAGTTTATATTAATGCACTTGGTGTAATATGATATCGTTTCCATAGTGATTGGGCGTGTCCAGCGGATGCTGCACTGATAATACAGTGATGCTTGAAAGTTTGTGAACCCTTTAGAATTTTCTATATTTCTGCATAAATATGACCTAAAACATCATCAGATTTTCACACAAGTCCTAAAAGTAGATAAAGAGAACCCAGTTAAACAAATGAGACAAAAATATTATACTGGGTCATTTATTTATTGAGGAAAATGAGCCAATATTACATATATGTGAGGGGCAAAAGTATGTGAGCCTTTGCTTTCAGTATCTGGTGTGACCCCCTTGTGCAGCAATAACTGCAACTAAATGTTTGCGGTAACTGTTGATCAGTCCTGCACACCGGCTTGGAGGAATTTTAGCCCGTTCCTCCGTACAGAACAGCTTCAACTCTGGGATGTTGGTGGGTTTCCTCACATGAACTGCTCGCTTCAGGTCCTTCCACAGCATTTCCATTGGATTAAGGTCAGGACTTTGACTTGGCCATTCCAAAACATTCACTTTATTCTTCTTTAACCATTCTTTGGTAGAACGACTTGTGTGCTTAGGGTCGTTGTCTTGCTGCATGACCCACCTTCTCTTGAGATTCAGTTCATGGACAGATGTCCTGACATTTTCCTTTAGAATTCACTGGTATAATTCAGAATTGATTGTTCCATTAATGATGGCAAGCCGTCCTGGCCCAGATGCAGCAAAACAGGCCCAAACCATGATACTACCACCACCATGTTTCACAGATGGGATAAGGTTCTTATGCTGGAATGCAGTGTTTTCCTTTCTCCAAACATAATGCTTCTCATTTAAACCAAAATGTTCTATTTTCATCTCCTCCATCCACAAAACATTTTTCCAATAGCCTTCTGGCTTGTCCACGTGATCTTTAGCAAACTGCAGATGAGCAGCAATGTTCTTTTTGGAGAGCAGTGGCTTTCTCCTTGCAACCCTGCCATGCACACCATTGTTGTTCAGTGTTCTCCTGATGGTGGACTTATGAACATTAACATTACCCAATGTGAGAGAGGCCTTCAGTTGCTTAGAAGTTACCCTGGGGTCCTTTGTGATCTCGCCAACTATTACACGCCTTGCTCTTGGAGTGATCTTTGTTAGTCGACCACTCCTGGGGAGGGTAACAATGGTCTTGAATTTCCTCCATTTGTACACAATCTGTCTGACTGTGGATTGGTGGAGTCCAAACTCTTTAGAGATGGTTTTGTAACCTTTTCCAGCCTGATGAGCATCAACAACACTTTTTCTGAGGTCCTCAGAAATCTCCTTTGTTCGTGCCATGATACACTTCCACAAACATGTGTTATGAAGATCAGACTTTGATAGATCCCTGTTCTTTAAATAAAACAGGGTGCCCACTCACACCTGATTGTCATCCCATTGATTGAAAACACCTGACTCTAATTTCACCTTCAAATTAACTGATAACCGTAGAGGTTCACATACTTTTGCCACTCACAGATATGTAATATTGGATCATTTTCCTCAATAAATAAATGGCCAAGTATAATATTTGTGTCTCATTTGTTTAACTGGGTTCTCTTTATCTACTTTTAGGACTTGTGTGAAAATCTGATGATGTTTTAGGTCACATTTATGCAGAAATATAGAAAATTCTAAAGGGTTCACAAACTTTCAAGCACCACTGTAAACAGATGGTGAAGTTTCCTTCAATGAGATGTTGTTCATTAACACTGATGGAAGGTGTGTCCAGTGTCAGAGGGAGGAGTTTATGTTTCCTCAGTAATATCACTTCTTTACTCCAGAGAACTTTGTAATCATTGGTATTCTGCTGTGGAGTAAGAGAAATAAAACACAAGAGGACATGCTGGTATCAAGAAATAATCAACTTTTTGGTGATAACACTAACTCCACTTCATCACACCACCCTGTCACTGATTATTTTCCTACAAAGGCACGCCCCTGTGTGTTTCATTCCTCACATCATAAGCTAACTGTATAAATTACACAGTACACTGTATATCATTTAGATTAAACCATTTTAAAAGAACATCAGCACACCTGGACAGGCCACACGCACAAGGTCTGTGTACTTGTCTTAGTCCTGAATCTGTCCTGTGCATAAATATTGACGCCCCAGCCTCTTCTGTGTGTGTAGGTATCGTATCCCCAAGACTCAGTGGTGGTTAAGTCTGAGGCCCCTCCTGAAGATTTTGGCCAAGTACAAGATCAGCTTGGACTTGTCTGAGAAGACCAGCATGGAGAGCGTGATCAAGAAGAGAGGAGTGGTGTAGATATACACATACATGCACGTGATGCACAGTTTCCATCTGAAAACCACAGTTATTGTGCATCTGTGTCTGTGTGTGTCTGTGTGTGTCTGTGTGTGTGCACTACAGTCACGTCACTGATGTATTTCACTGAGAAAATAAAGAGCACGTCTCTAAAACACTGTCAGAGTGCAGAGAATCATGTGTGTGTTATAAAATCCTCAGGGAACTACAAAAAAAATCTTTGGAAGTGAGAACAGACACATTTGATCTAATATTTGATAATAAAACTTGACTCCATCTCGGTGTAATCTCCATTCACGGTGTTTAAGATCAATAATGAAATCTTTTTCTTCTTCTGCAGCTGATTTTCCTTTCAGTGTTTATTTCAAGCAGAAGAGCATCAGCAACTTTTATTCGTCACATGCTTGTGAAATTCCTCTCTGTATTTAACCCATCTGAAGCAGTGAACACACACATGCGAGCAATGAGCACACACACACACACACACCCAGAGCAGTGGGCAGCCATGCTAACAGCGCCCGGGGAGCAGTCAGGGGTTCGGCGCCTCGCTCAAGGGCACCTCAGCCCAAGGCCGTCCCATATTAACCTAACCTGCATGTCTTTGGACTGTGGGGGAAACCGGAGCACCCGGAGGAAACCCACGCGGACACGGGGAGAACATGCAAACTCCACACAGAAAGGCCCTCGCCGGCCACGGGGCTCGAACCCAGACCTTCTTGCTGTGAGGCGACAGCGCTAACCACTACACCACCGTGCCGCCCACCACTGTACTTACACCACTGCTTCAGATGGGTTAAATGTGGAGGATGAATTTTACTCTGCTTGAGTGTGCATGTGACAAATAAATCTTTACTACATAGAAGTGAAATGACTTGCTGATTGAAAGATCCTGCATTTGCTTTATAATTAGTGAGTTAAACCTGCCTGTGTTTGATCTGTACGCTCTCATCTGACTTATTTTCTCCTAGCACGGCAGTGTAGTGGTTAGCACTGTCGCCTCACAACAAGAAGGTTCTGGGTTTGAGCCCCGGGGCCAGCGAGGGCCTTTCTGTGTGGAGTTTGCATGTTCTCCCCGTGTCCGCGTGGGTTTCCTCCGGGTGCTCCGGTTTCCCCCACAGTCCAAAGACATGCAGTTAGGTTAACATGGTGTGGCCTTGGGCTGAGGTGCCCTTTGAGCAAGGTACTTAATCCCCAACTGCTCCCCGGGTGCTGTAGTGGCTGCCCACTGCTCTGGGGATGTGTGTGTGCTCACTTGTGTGCGTGTGTTCACTGTTCAGATGGTTTAAATGCAGAGGATGAATTTTACTGTGCTTGAGTGTGCATATGGCAAATAAAGGCTTCTTCTTCTGTTAGAGATGTTCACTGTAGACCATGTGTGTTCTTTCTGACCCAGAAAATCCTACAGCTGCAGCAGCAGGAAGTCAGCAGCTTACAATGACTCAAAGTGAAATGGATTCGAACTCAAGTTCAATTCACTGACATCCAAAAAATAATTATCTTAAATATTTTTGAGTGAGGGGGCGGCACAGTGGTGTAGTGGATAGCGCTGTTGCCTCACAGCAAGAAGGTCCGGGTTCGAGCCCCGTGGCCGGCGAGGGCCTTTTTGTGTGGAGTTTGCATGTTCTCCCCGTGTCCGCGTGGGTTTCCTCCGGGTGCTCCGGTTTCCCCCACAGTCCAAAGACATGCAGGTTAGGTTAACTGGTGCCTCTAAATTGACCGTAGGTGTGAATGTGAGTGTGAATGGTTGTCTGTGTCTATGTGTCAGCCCTGTGATGACCTGGCGACTTGTCCAGGGTGAACCCCGCCTTTCACCCGTAGTCAGCTGGGATAGGATCCAGCTCGCCTGCGACCCTGTAGAACAGGATAAAGCGGCTACAGATAATGGATGGATGGATTTTGGAGTGAGTGAGGGAGTGAACTTGTACTCATATGTGCTACTGAGGACCAGAATGTGTTTTTTATCAATAGAGTGAGGACATTGTTGTGAAGTGAGGACATTTTGTTCTGGTCCTGGCTGTTTGAGGGTTAAGACTTTGAGGGTTCAGGTTAGAATGAAGTTTAGGTTAGGGTTAGGGTGGGGTTGGGCATTTAGTTGTGATGGTTATGGTAAGGGGTTAGGGAATGTATTACTGTCAGTGAGAGTCTCCACAAAAATACAAGTGCAATAATTGTGTGTGTGTGTGTGTGTGTGTGTGTGTGTGTGTGTGTGTGTGTGTGTGTGTGTGTGTGTTTCAGCAAATGGTTGAATAATCACCTCATTAAACACACGCGAGTCAGACAAATGACTTATATAGAAACTTGGAAACTGTGTTCTGAGAATGAGCGTGAAGAGCGGCAGACTGACAAAACTGAAATGCCACCGTCCTCAAACACACGCACACACACACACACACACACACACACACACACACACACACACACCAAACCACACACACACACCAAACCACACAGCACTGCTGTAAGAGGAACAGAGACACAGAAACGACACACATTCACGAAAACTCTTCACAGGACACGAGAACATTACAGAAACGTTCACAGTGAGTTTGTTTCATCTCTATCTGACAGAACTCTTATGTCTTAATGATGATCACATTTCTATCTTTAGATGTTTATATATATTCTGTATCTTCACACACCTGATCTTTCTCTTCATTTGATCTTGTTTTTGAGCCTTTCCTCGATTCCTGTCGCCTTCACGCCTCTGTTTCAGCTGAGTGTATGTAAATGAGGTCAGTCTCTGTGTCAGTGATCTGTCACATGGTCAGGAAAATCCTCATTCTGAAATAGAATTTATTTTCTCTCTAAAATGCGCAGGTAGAACTTATCACGAGTTTCAGGAAAGTGAATTTATGAACCATGATCTCTGCCTTCAAATATTATCATCATCTGGAGTTCTTCATGTTTTCTTCTTAATTTAAGATAACTTTTTTCTGTCTGTGAGAGTTAACATCAAATTTGTATAAACATCCTTTCATCATTCACAATTATAAGATAAAATATTTACTTTTATGATTTATGCTATTAGTATTTTAATGGAGTTAATTTATTCAGTGTAATTTTTTATGAAAGCTTCCGTTCTGTTTGTTTGAAGCTGCTTTTCTTTTCAGAGAGAGAGAGAGAGAGAGAGATGAATCTGACCCTGAACTTAAACACATTTCTCACTGAAATTTATGTTCTGGCTGTAAATTCATTCAAAAAACTGTGGACTGTTGTTCAATGACTAAAAATTAAATACATACTATACATATGACAATTAATTATTAATGTTATTACAATCTTTTTTATTACACATGGAGGACTTCAGAGGAGAAGTGTTTTAATCAGAGACGTCGCTTAACTTTACCTTAATGAGTAAATATTTTATGGATAAAATGATGAATGTAGTTAAAGTTTGTCTGTAAGTGCAGCAGATGAGTGTTTGGTCAGAGTCTCCTTCACACCGTGGATGTGGTTTCTTTACTGGAGAGCATCAGATTAACGCCAACACTGACTTTATTTTATTAATTAAATGAATAAAAATAGTGAATGAAAAGTTTGACAATTAGAAAAATCTGGCAACCTTAAAGGTGTGAACTACACACAGGTGATTTTTAATAAAGTGAAAAAAAAATCCAGCTGTGTAACTCGCTGATGGGCAAACTGATGGGCAACAAAGAAATAATGCTGATGGAGATTATTTTAAACTATTTTAACTATTTTAAATTGTTATATAGTTTTAATAGATTAGATTGAAATATTTAAAGCTCATTAATGTTAAAACGAGTAAAACTGAATAGAGTTGCAGTTGTAATTAAACGTACAGGAGTTCTATCGTGGTTTGTTTCTCTGTGATGGAAAAGTTCAGCAATAAAAAGCTCTAATGGTTCAGAGAAATTCATATAACGTTAGACTTTTAGAAAAAAAACAAGTTTTGTGAAAAGTTCTTTAAGAATGAATTAAATTATGAGTTATGAAACAAACATCGTCTTTAATTTAATAGAGTTCATCAAAGTTCAGTGATTCAGTAATTAGATCAGTGTGTGACCTGCTTTGGGGACATAAAGTTCAAATTCACAGATGATGATGATGATGATGATGATGATGATGTAGAGAAGAGTATTTTTAAAGTATCAGAGTTAGATCCAATTATTTACACATCAGTTTAAAAAAATGACTAAGTTTTAGACACTAGTTTGTTTGTTTTTCAGTAATAATCCACTCATCATTAATATAATAATCCCAAATTCATCATCATCATTAGCGGTCCTTAAACTTTTTTTTTTACACTAATAGTGCCAAAAGGTTTCAGAAATGGTCAAACTTGGTTAAAATTGTAAAGTTCAGCGATTGTTCGGCATTGTGTGAGCAGGCAGAGACACAGTGAAAACATTCCCACAGTGATGAAGAAAAATTTGTCTGATTTTCAGTCTGGTGGTGTTTCAGTGTCACACAGGAAGACAGATGCGGTTTAACTGTGATGCACAACTTCCTTAAAACAACAGCATACTGTCTGGCTCTCTGTGTGTGTGTGTGTGTGTGTGTGTGTGTGTGTGTGTGTGTGTGTGTGTGTGTGAGAGAGAGAGAGAGAGAGAGAGATTTTCATTTATTAAACTATGTACTCAGCAGTCAAAACCACATCTAATTATAAGGAGAAAAAATGAAGTATAAAATAACTGAACATTCACAAAAAAGCAAAAGGAAAAAAAGTCCAAAGAACCCAATTAACTGCAATCTTTTGAAACTGCTGCAGCCCAGGGCAGTAACACACTCACGCTCTGAGGAAAGCATTATTTACCCTCTTCCTCATACATGAGCCCTCAGATGCTGTGATTGACGGGGGAGATGGAGTATGCTCCTCCCACCCTGAGAGCATGGTGAAGTTTGATCTCCTGGGTGTAGACGGCTGCAGCTGTGGCGTTGTTGGGACTCGTGATCTCCAGACAGTCTGAATGCTTTTCTACTGTGTTGCAGCAGCTACTATTGTTTACTCGTCCACCAGTAATTTAATAATCACAAGTTCCCTTTTCTGTCATTTCAGTTTCAGGACATCACTGTTTTTTTATTAGGATGTTTTATTTGTGCAGTATTTAAGAATACATCACTTCATTTAACAAGTCAAGTCAGTTTATTTGTTTCGTGCTTTTAACAACATTGTCGCAGAGCAGCTTTATCGGAAAAATAAAGACTTCAAACATGAGCTAATTTTATCCCTAATAAATGTATTTATCCCTGATGATGAAGCCTGAGGTGATGGTGGTGAGGAAAAACTCCCTCAGATAACATGAGGAAGAAACGTTGAGGAACCAAACTCTAAAATTGAACCCATCCTCATCTGGGTGATAAAAGATAGCGTGATAATAAATAACTCACTTCTGTAACTGTGTCCTGTAGAGTCACAAAGTACAACTGTGTAACCAGGAAATTCATAATAATTTAACAGGAAGTCTGTTTTGTTGAAGTTATAAACTGTTCATTGATGGAGACTTGAGTGTAAAACTGTTCATGACAACTGCAGTCCTAAAGTTATCATGGGGATTGTAGTTCTAAACCATCGTAGCAAAACTGTAAGTGTCCAGAGCGTCTTCCAAGTGGGACTTTTGACTGTCCATATGGGACCGCCCTCCACAGGAGCGATGTGATGAGACTCCAGCCAGAAGTAGGGCATCAGGATGGATCAGGCAAGTCTGAGGAGCAGAAGAAGTTCAGCATCTTACTGATGTCTCAGGATTGATGTGTAACAAGAGGGAGAGAGAGACAGAAAGAAATAGGTTGTTAGGTATGCCCACTGTCACCTAATGGTTTAGAACAGTGTACATTTTGCACTGAGTGCAAGCAGGTACTCTGACAAAACTAACTATGACAGCATAACTAAAAGGGAGAGCCAGAAGGTAACACAGGCATGAGGGGCCCCGGGACATAAAGCAGCAGCCACTACACCATCAACAAACCTGAGTGGGCGAGTGAGAGTGGGGGACTGACAGCATCCATACATCCCAGTTTACCAAAACACTCTGTCTGAGGACCCTCCAGATCTACACCTTTACCTCATAAACACCATTAACAGAAGGCTTGACTAAACAGATCTGTTTTCAGCCGAGACTTAAACACTGAGACTGTGTCTGATTCCCGAACACTACTTGGAAGGCTGTTCCATAACTGTGGGGCTTTGTAAGAAAAGGCTCCGCCCCCTGATGTAGCCTTCACTATACGAGGTACCAGCAGATAGCCTGCATCTTTTGATCTAAGTAGGCGTGGCGGGTCATAGAGGAGCAGAAGTTCACTCAGGTACTGTGGTGCGAGACCATTCAGTGCTTTAAAGGTCAATAGTAGTATTTTATAATCAGTATGAACTTTGATTGGGAGCCAATGCAGTGTGGATAAGACAGGGGTGATGGGGTCATATTTTCTAGTTCTAGTAAGGACTCTTGCTGCTGCATTTTGAACTAACTGGAGCTTGTTTATGCACTTATTGGAACATCCAGACAGTAAGGCATTACAATAATCCAACCTGGAGGGAACGAAAGCATGAACTAGTTTTTCCGCATCATGTAGTGACATTAAATTTCTTATCTTAGCAATATTTCTGAGATGAAAGAAAGCTATCCAGGTAATGTTATCAATGTGAGTTTCGAATGAAAGACTGGGGTCAATAATCACTCCGAGGTCTTTTACTGCTGCACGTGAAGAAACAGAAAGGCCATCCAGAGTCACTGTGGAATCAGAAAACTTACTTCTAGCTGCACGTGGTCCGAGTACAAGTACTTCAGTCTTGTCAGAGTTAAGCAGAAGGAAGTTAATAAGCATCCAGTGTCTAATGTCCTTCACACATTCCTCAATTCTATTAAGCTGGTGTCTCTCATCAGGTTTTGCAGAAACATACAACTGTGTGTCATCAGCATAACAGTAGAAACTAATATCATGCTTATGAATAATATCACCCAGAGGGAACATATATAAAGAAAAAAAAAACAGTGTGCCTAAGACAGAACCTTGTGGAACACCAAACTTTACTTCAGTATGTCTAGAAATATCACCATTTACATCAACATACTGATAGCGATCAGTTAAATAAGAGCTGAGCCAGGAGAGGGCCGTTCCCTTAACTCCCACAACATTTTCTAGTCTATCCAGAAGAATGGAATGATCAATAGTGTCAAATGCTGCACTAAGATCAAGCAACACAAGCAGCGAGACACAGCCCTGATCAGACGCCAAAAATATTGGTGTCATTATCAGACACTATTGTTTTATTTTTGATACAACAAAAATAAAATAATAGTGGAAAATTATTTGTAGAAAAGATGAAAAAGATTGTAGATTGAACAATCCAAAAACAGAAATTATGTCACAGGAAACTGCATCAGCCAAAAAGTTAACATACATTACATTTCCAGCTTCAATGCTTTTACATTGTTGGTAATGAAAGTAAATATCTCAGTGTAATAAATGCACAAAATAAATCTGTGTATCATGTTACACTTTATATATGATTATTACAATGCACTCATGTGGACGAGCTGGAGACTGACATCCCTGAATAACTGTGAGAAACTCAGTGTGCAGAAACTCCTTGTGGTGTGATTGTGGATGGATGTGATGTCTACAGCAATGTCTGGAAGGGTTTTTTAACCGTCATGTTCATCTCCAACCTCATCTGCAGCTGTAACATCACTGAGAGAATGTGTACAGTAATGCTTTTATGGCTGAGGACTACAGTTGACTTGCTAACTTTAGGACTGCAGTTGTCATGAACAGTTTTGCACTCAAGTTTCCATCAATGAAGAGTTTATAACATCAACGAAACTGACTTCATGTTAAAGCTGTTAATGTTATAGTCAGGCTGTCTGTTGTTGCCCAAATGAGGATGGGTTCCCTTTTGAGTCTGGTTCCTCTCGAGGTTTCTTCCTCATGTCGTCTGAGGGAGTTTTTCCTTGCCACCGTCGCCACAGGCTTCATCATTGGGGATAGATTAGGGATAAAATTAGCTCATGTTTTAAGTCATTCAAATTCTGTGTGATGTTTAACAGATCAGATATTCAGTGATAAAGCTGTCAAGTGATCTGTAGCTTCATCGTAACCTAACGTTCTGTGTGCTGTTCTTCAGCAGTTCTTCAGTTCTTCAGGAGTCATGAGGTTGGTTCTAACCTTTGTCCTTGCTGTTCACTTGGTGTCACTGAGATGTACAGCAGGTAACCACCTTCACTGTGTCAGATTAATGATTTCATCTCTGTTCATTTGCTTTGTGCTGAAATGTTGTTGCTTGGTTTAGGCTAAATATCATACATTTATTGACTGATGGATGATTTTGTGTGTGTGTGTGTGTGTGTGTGTGTGTGTGTGTGTGTGTGTTAGACCTAGCTCCAGGGTGTCAGCAACACTCTACCTGCACTGACTGTGTGAAGAGTCCAGGATGTGCATGGTGTAAGCAGGAGGTAAGTTCCCTGATTATCACTTTGATTCTTGTTCCAATGTAATGATCAAATTATAATTTCTGATTATCAAGTTCTCAAGTTTAACTTTTTACTCAGCTAACAAATCAGTTTAGGGGTGTGGCTGTGCATGATCATCAGTAGGTCACATGACCATGACATGACTGTAGTGTGTACCTGTGGTAGGAACTCAGTAACTTCCCTAAAACCCCTGGAAGCATCGCCTCTCTGTCGCATCACACCTACTGTTATGTACAACATGACGTAATTCTGATATTGTGAAATAGGACATTTTGTGGCAGCACGGCGGTGTAGTGGTTAGCGCTGTCGCCTCACAGCAAGAAGGTCCAGGTTCGAGCCCCGTGGCCGGCGAGGGCCTTTCTGTGTGGAGTTTGCATGTTCTCCCCGTGTCCGCGTGGGTTTCCTCCGGGTGCTCCGGTTTCCCTCACAGTCCAAAGACATGCAGGTTAGGTTAACTGGTGACTCTAAATTGAGCGTAGGTGTGAATGTGAGTGTGAATGGTTGTCTGTGTCTATGTGTCAGCCCTGTGATGACCTGGCGACTTGTCCAGGGTGAACCCCGCCTTTCACCCGTAGTCAGCTGGGATAGGATCCAGCTCGCCTGCGACCCTGTAGAACAGGATAAAGCGGCTACAGATAATGAGATGAGATAAATATGAAATGTATCTTGAAAACATTACTTGTGGAATTTTTAAAGAACAAAACCAAGGAATGAAACATTGCTAAATATTTTTTAAAAAGCAGATTTTAGAACCAAAGTAAGATTTTAAATAATTTATTAATAATACAGAAATCCTGTATAAGCAGTCTGTTTTGTAAATTCAATTTCATTTTTGCAATTTTTGAAAATGGCTACATACAGGCTGCACATCCTGTAAAATACATTATTTTATTATTTTGAAGGCTTTCTGGAATAAAACATTGTATTTAATTCGAAATGTGTTTCAAGTTTTGAGCAGTTCTGTGATCATTAGAAGTGAAGAGTATACAGTTTATGTACTGTATAGAGTGATAGAGTGAGCGAGTGAGCTGTGGCATTATTACACAAGATGAGTCGATATCACATCGTATGAAGGTGCATATCCAAGATGTTACCTGACTATAAAGGAGGAAGAAAAGGCCTGTGTCATTTGTTCATGCTATCAGAAACAGGAACATGTACTGTAACTACATCCTGCATCATTTCCTGTTTATGAGCAGTTTTTGTAATGCGCATTGTTTCTGATTGTTTTTTCTCATTGAAGTTTAAGATTTAATGACTAGCTTTGATTTAGAAACAAATTACTCAATAAAAATATTAAAATTAGGAATGAAATATTGGAAGAATATACATATAAAAACATAAATAACAGTGATAATAGCATAAGTGTAATACTGTGATACAGTAACAGGACTCTTCTACATATTTCCATGATCTGAAATATAATTAAGTATTGATGTGGACTTCATCATGAATCCCACATAAATGTGTTTTCTATGACTTACGCATATGTATATGATGGACCCTCTGAAGGAAGCACATTAATATTTGTCTTTTAAAACAAAGTCTTTTAATAAATCTGATTAGTGATATCTGCTGAACTGCAGTCACTGCTGGATTTTTTTCCCATTTTATTGCATTCAATCTAAAATATTTGTATTTTTCCTTCCTTCCTTCCTTCCTTCCTTCCTTCCTTCCTTACTTGGACAGCACACATTAATCAACATTTCTGTAAATGTGCCAGTGTTAGCCAGCAGGCTAATATTAAATAAACATTAAGACATTTAAGATTTTTTCCCTATATAAGTTTAGGAATAAATTTTTTGATGTAACTGTGAGATTAATTTACATCATAATTGTTTTTTCCACAATGTTGCAAAAAAAAAAAGTCATTCTAATTAATATGATTTAGTGCTGTGTTTAAACTTTCTGTTTGGTGCTGATAGAGCACTTAGAAATGGAGAGATAGTCAGATAAATTGGAAATAAAAATGATTTCATGTTTGTTTTGGTGAATGATGTCATACTGGCTAAGTTGTGCTGAGTAAAAGATATTCAGTGCTCATGCAGTAAACAGTTGTAAAGGTTTTATATATAAATCCCAACAAAATGGGAGAACTATTGTGAGTTCTCAAAGGGTGTTTTATAGACTTTCTAACAAACTTCTCACAAACACTGCAGGGTTTCCTCAATTCTGGAGAGTCAGACACATATAGATGCGACTCTGCTGAGTCCCTGAGGATAAGGAATTGTCAGAGCGAAAATGTGATTAATCCCAGGAATGATGCCATCCTCATGAAAGACAACGACTTGAACAGTGACCCCGGAAATGTGGTGCAGCTCAAACCACAGAGCCTGAAAGTCCAACTCAGAATCGGTGAGGAAGAAACATCTTCACCATGTAGTGTTATCAAATCTTTACTTCAGTACATTAACTATAAAGACACAGATACATTCGATAGTAACACTATTCTTTCAGACCCACTGGGCTTCATAAGACCTACCTAAACCTGTCATGACCACTAACAGAAACTTTCATTAAGACTCTTTTCAGTAAATGTTAGCTGACAAAAAGCTTGCATTTGTTATCATCTGTAATCCTCCTTAAATCTTCTCTTCTGCATGAAGGTGTGCCACAGGAATTTAAGGTGGAGTTTAAGAGGGCTAAGGGTTATCCCATAGACTTGTACTACCTGATGGACCTGAGCTACTCCATGAAGGACGATCTGGAGGAGATTAAGAAACTTGGGCAGGAAATTCTGAAGACACTGCAGATCATCACGCAGAGTGAAGTCACGCAGACTAAAATCCGCATCGGTGAGAACACTGGTCCTCACTTTTACATCTAAGATTACTGTTCTGAATGATTCAGTGGTGTTGATGGTGTAGATGGTGTTGAAGGTGTTGAAGGTGTTGATGAGTTTAATGGTGCAGATGATGTAAATGGTGTAAATAGAATAGAATAGAATGCCTTTATTGTCACTACACAAATGGACAATGAAATTTTAGTTCATCAAAGGAGAGCAAAGCCTCTGCGTACATGCGTGCTGCCATTCTTGGGCACTTCAGCCTGAGCCTGTCCCATGTTAAGTTAACCTCGTGTCTTTGGACTGTGGGGGAAACCCACACAGACACGAGGAGAACATGCAAACTCCACACAGAAAGGTGCAGATGGTGTAAATGGTGTTTAATAGTGTACATGGTTTTGATGGTGGAGATAGTATTGAAGGTGTTGATGGGTTTAATGGTGTAACATTACAGGCTTTTAGCAGATGCTCTTATCCAGAGTGATGTACAATATACCCAGAGCAGCCCGAGGAGCAGTTGGGGCTTGGGTATCTTGCTCAAGGGCATTTCAGCCATTCCTGCTGGTCCAGAGAATCAAACCAGCAACTTTTTGGCCCCAAAGTCGCTTCTCTAACCATTAAGCCATGGTTTGTTGATGGTGTAAATGGTATTTATGGTGTAGATGGTGTTTAATGGTATACAGCATGTTTCTGGTGTAGATTGTGTAAATGGTGTTGATGGTGTTTACTGGTGTAGATGGCACTGAAGGTGTAAATAGTTTAAATAGTGTTAATGGTGTAAATGGTGTAGATGATGTAGATGGTGTTTATTGCACAGGTGGTGTTGAAGGTTTAAGTGGTGTTGATGATGTTTAATGGTGCTGATGGTGTAGATGGTGGAAATTGTGTAAATGGTATTGATGGTGGAAATTGTGTAGACGGTGTTGAAGGTGTAGATGGTGTAAATGATGTACATTGTGTCGATGGTGTAGGTCAGATGGAATGGCGTGTTCAACAGTGTTTCATTAAGTCATCCAGGCAGATAGATTGAGGTTCACATCAATGAGTCTCCTTAAACATAAATATACACAAATGTAGAATACAAATTTTTTTTTAACTCCAGCCCCAAATTAGAAAAAGTTGGGATGGTGTGTTGAAGTTGAAATTAAAACTGAAAACAATGATTTGTAAATAATCTTTGACCTGTATTACACTCAAAACAATACAACAGCACATTATTTGACGTTTTACCTCATGATTTTTTTTAAATAAACACTTTTCAATTTTGATTCTTACAACACATTTAAAAAAAAGTTAGGACAGTAAAGCATTTCCCACTTTATAATGTTCCCATTACTTCTCCCAACACTTAAAAGATGTTTATGGACTGAAGACACCAAGTGATGAAGTGTTTCAGGTGTTATTTTTGTTCTGTTCTTCCTGTAAACAGGTCTTAAGGTGTGGAACAGTACAGGGTCGTCACTGTCATATTTATCATTTCTAAATTCTCCACACATTCTCTATTGGGGACAGAGGGGACACGCCCTCTTCTTCCACAGCCACGCCTTTGTAATGTGTGCAGAATGTGGTTTTGCATTGTCTTGTTGAAATCTCCCTGGAAAAGACGTCGTCTTGAAGGCAGCAGATGTTGCTCCAAAATTTCAGTGTACTTTTCTGCATTAATGCTCCATCACAGAAGTGTAAGTTACATTTTCCAAGGGCATTGACACAACCCCATACTATGACACACCCTGGCTTTTGGACTTGTTCCTGCTAACAGTCTGGATAGTCCTTTTTCTCTTTGGTCCGGAGCACATGGCATCCATTTCTTCCAAAAAAGACCTGGAATACTGATTCATCTGACCACAATACATTTCCACTGTGTGATGGTCCATCCCAGATGCCTCCGAGCCCAGAGAAGTCGACAGCACTTTTGGACACAGTTAATATCCATCCATCCATCCATCCATCCATCCAATCATCCATCCATCCATTTTCTTCTGCTTATCCGAAGTCAGGTCGCAGTGGCAGCAGGCTAAGCAGGGTATTCCAGGTGTCCCTCTCCCCAGCAATGCTTTCCAGTTCCTCCTGGGAGATCCCAAGGCGCTCCTAGGCCAGATGAGACATACAATCTCTCCAGCATGTTCTGGGTCTACCCTGAGGTCTCCTTCCAGTTGGACATGCCCAGAAAACCTCTAAAGGAAGGCACCCAGGAGGCATCCTAATCAGATGCCCGAACCACCTCAGTTGACTCCTTTTAACATGAAGGAGCAACGGCTCTACTCTGAGATCCCTCTGGATGTCTGAACTCCTCACCCTGTCTCTAAGGGTGAGCCCAGCCACCCTACAGAGAAAGCTCATTTCAGCCTCTTGTATCCATGATCTCATCCTTTCGGTCACTATCCAAAGCTCATGACCATAGGTGAGGGTTGGAACGTAGATTGACTGGTAAATTGAAAGTTTTGCCTTCTGGCTCAGCTCCCTCTTCACCACGATGGACCAGGACAACACCCGCATTACTGCTGATGCCACCCAAATCCGCTTGTCCATCTCGCGCTCCATTGTATCATCACTCGTGAACAAAGCCCCAGGATTAGATTAGATTAGATTAGATTAGATTAGATTAGATTAGATTAGATTAGATTAGATTAGATTAGATTCACTTTATTCATCCCACATCGGGGAAATTCATGTGTTACAGTAGCAAGAAAATGTCAAACAGATAACAAATAAAACTTAAATAAAAATTAGACAAACGAAGGATTAAATACAGAGGGCTATTTGCATTATCTACCGTGAAAAAGTATAGAACAATTGCCTTATTGAGAGGCTCGGAAAAATTGCACATTACAGGTAGACTCTATATATATACACACACACACACACACACACACACACACACATATATATATATATATATATATATATATATATATATATATATATATATATATATATATATATGCGTAAAAATAGTTTAAGGCCTATATTATTGCACATAATAATTGCATTGATGAGAGATGGCAGAGGTAGTAGTGGTGAAGTAGTGCAAATATAACAACAAACAGGTTATTGGTGCTACGTTACAAGTTGTGGGTGTTATACAGTCTGACAGCAGCAGGTATGAATGACCTGCGGTATCTCTCCTTCTTACACCGTGGGTGTAGCAGTCTACTACTAAACCAGCTGCTTAAAGCCCCCACAGCCTCATGTAGGGGGTGAGAGGGGTTATCCATGATAGAGGTCAGCTTGGCTAACATCCTCCTCTCACCCACCACCTCAATGGCATCCAGAGAACAGTCCAAGACTGAGCCAGCCTTCTTGACTATTAAGTTTCTTCCTGTCCCTCTCTGAACTTCCACAGCCCCAGCAGACCACAGCGTAGAAAATCGCTGATGCTACCACAGAGTCATAAAAAGTCCTAAGCAGTGTCCTGCACACACCAAAAGACCTCAGTCTTCTCAAGAGGTGGAGACGACTTTGGCCCTTCTTGTACAGGACATCTGTGTTGTTAGTCCAGTCCAGTTTGTTGTTGAGGTGAACACCCAGGTATTTGTACTCTTCCACGATCTCAATGTCCAAACCCTGGATGTTCACTGGTGCAATTTGAGGAACCGTCCTTCTGAAATCGATCACCACCTCCTTTGTCTTGCTGGCGTTGATGCACAGGTGGTTCAGTTTGCACCAGGCGACAAAGTTGGTGATGACCTCTCTGTACTCCAGATCGTCCCCCTTTGACACGTCCAATGATGGCTGGATCATCTGAGAACTTCCGGAGGTGTCAGCTGCCCGTGTTGTAGCTGAAGTCAGATGTTTAAAGTGTAAAGAGGAAAGGAGAAAGCGCTGTACCCTGTGGAGCCCCTGTGCTGCACACTACCACATCAGACACACAGTCACGGAGCCTCACATACTGCGGTCTGTTAATGAGGTAGTCGATGATCCATGCAGCCAGGTGGCAGTCAAGACCAGCTCCCTCCAGCTTCCCCCTAAGCAGTGATGGCTGGATTGTGTTGAAAGCACTGGAGAAGTCAAAGAACATGATTCTCACAGTGCTCCCAGTGCCCTCCAGGTGCAAAAGTGACCGGTGTAGCAGGTAAATGACAGCGTCATCCACACCAATGCCCGGTTGATATGCGAACTGCAGGGGGTCCATCTCACTGTTCACCAGGTGTTGGAGGTGGGAGAGAACAATCCTCTCCATTATCTTTATTAGGTGAGACATTAAAGCTACTGGCCAAAAGTGGTTGAGCTCCCTGGGGTGCACAGTCTTGGGAACTGGAACCACACATGATGTTTTCCACAGAAGTGGAACTTTCTCCAGACTGAGGCTCAGGTTGAAAATGTACAGAAGAATCCCACAGAGCTGATCTGCACAGTCCTTAAGCAGTCTGGAGTTGATACCATCAGGGCCAGCAGCTTTCCTTGTCTTGATCCTCCTCAGCTCCTTCAACACCTGATCAGCTGTTATGGAGAGGTGAGGGGTGTAGCTGAGGTGTGAGTCCTGTAGAGTGAGGTCAGGGTTGGAGTGTGTGGATTGGTCTGACAGGGATCGGAGGGGGGTGATGTGGTGTGAGGAGGGAGCTGTTGGTGTCAGAGGTATTATGAGGGAAGGGGGGTGGTGGAGTGATATCACAGACCGGTCAGGACTATGGTGAGTGGGGGAGGGTGGGGTGGCACAGTCAAATCTGTTGAAAAAGAGATTCAACTAATTTGCCCAGTCTTGGCCCCCGGATTCAGGGCCCCTCTTACTGTCCTTTGTGTAGCCAGAGATGGTTTTCAGGCCTCTCCATACCTCTCTGGTGTTGCTCCCCTTGAGGTGCTCCTCCAGCTTCCTCCTGTAGCTGTCCTTGCCTCTCCTTATCCCCCTCTTCAGCTCCCTCTGCACTCTCCTCATCTCCTCCTTGTTGCCAGATTTAAAAACCCTCTTCTTCTCATTTAATAGGGCTTTTAGTTCAGAGGTCACCCAGGGTTTATTGTTGGGAAAACACCATACCTTCCTGACTGGCACAGTGTTTTCAACACAGAAATTAATGTAATCCGTGATGCAGGTTGTCAGGCTATCAATATCATCCCCGTGAGGTTCACACAACACATCCCAGTCCGTGGTGTCAAAGCAGTCCCTCAGTGCCATACTGGTCTCCTCAGACCAGCTCCTTACATACCTCTTGGTGGGTGGTTGTTTATTCACCATAGGTATGTACTGTATGTAGGGGACAAGTGAACCAGATTGTGGTCAGAACGGCCCAGCGGGGGGAGGGGTG
>NC_083572.1:115587766-115642766 GCF_027579695.1 Neoarius graeffei | reverse complement strand
ACAGACAGCTAACTTGCCGACGTAATTTTCTCGTTTGAGTCGTACAATCGAAAACCACCGACGTTTTGCTTTCTATCTATCTCGTATCTATCTATGTGTGCACACAGCACAAATCCCACTGTAGCCGGATATCTATAAAGATGCATATTTATCTATACGGTTGCATTTACATGTAAACGAAGGTTTCAGGTTGTTTTTTTTTCTCCCCCTATTTGAACTTCTACTTCATTTTGTTATTTTATTTCTACTATTGTTTAATTCTTATTATATTTTTCCCATTTATTTTATGTAATTTTATTCTCTATTGTTTACTGTTTTGCTTTTACTTCTGTAAAGCACATTGAACTGCCACTGTGTATGAAATGTGCTATAGAAATAAACTTGCCTTGCCTTCAGTCACTGAAAACGGATACTTTCGAAAACCCCGGGCAGAGTGGAGATTTCTGGAACTCTGAATTGTCTGAGGACAGAATTGTAACTGTATGTCTACAAAGTGAGAAAACGTGAAGAGAGTATAAGAGATGAATAACTTACATCCCAAATTAATCGCACATTCACGTAGTTCGTTGGTTGTTGTGTTGTCGGAGTAGAGCATGACTATCTGATACGACCTGCTGCTTGAACGCGCGAAATGTTTATATGCTACGGTAATATGCATCCCCGCAGAAACCAAATAGGCAGAACAAAAATCCAGCGGGCGGAACTAACATTTTGTGGGACATATTGGTTTTATAAATTTTATTGTCCGACCCTGGGGTGGCCACACACCCCGGCCACCCCTTAGCTCCGCCCCTGCCTTCACTTGGGGCGGCAACTCACTCCCAACCCAGAGGGAGCACGCCACCATTTTCCAGCAGAGTTAACATAAGGCTTCCTTTTTGCACAGTAAAGTTTTAACTGGTGTTTGTGGATGTAACTCCGTATTGTAGCTTGATAAAGGTTTGCCAAAGTAATCCCAAGCCCATGTGGTTGTAGATGAATGACGGTTCTTGA
Source organism: Neoarius graeffei (assembly GCF_027579695.1). Taxonomy (NCBI): domain Eukaryota; kingdom Metazoa; phylum Chordata; class Actinopteri; order Siluriformes; family Ariidae; genus Neoarius; species Neoarius graeffei. The sequence goes on along the minus strand of NC_083572.1, from coordinate 115,641,773 downwards.
TGCAGTACCATCTGAGGGATCAGAGATCATGGGGGTTCAGATTAGGTTTGAGCCCTTTACACACTGAAATTCGTTCAGATTCTTTGAATGGTTTAATGATATTCTGCACCGTAGAGGGTGAAAGATCCAAATCCCTTCCTATCTTTCTTTGAGGAACATTGTTTTTAAACATTTCAATAATTTTCTCATGCATTTGTTGATAAACTGAAGATCCTCGGCCCGTCTTTACTCCTCAAAGACTCGGCCTTTCCTGGATACTGATTTTGTACCAAATCATGATTACAGTCACCTGTTGACATCACCTGTTTCAAGTCACATCATTATTTAATTGTTTTACTTCATTACTCGCCCTAAAGTTCCCCGTCCCAACTTTTATTGGAATGTGCTGCAGGACTGAAGCTCAGGAATGGATGGAGATTAACAAATGAAATGAAGTTGACCAACAAAACATGTAATATATTGGGTTCATTCTGTCTACAATGAAATACAAGTCAAAGTACATTTAAAAATCACTGATTTCTTTTTTAATTTGCATTTTCCACACTGTTCCAACATTTTCTGATTTGGGGATGTAACAGATTTTCACAATCACCACATTTCTTCTTTAAATTTTCCTGCAAATTATTTATGAATAAATATTTATTTATTTATTTATTTATTTTATTTTATTAAAGGATCCCCATTAGCTTGTGCCATAGCAGTTCGCTAGTCTTCCTGGGGTCCCCAATTCAAAACATATCACATCATTTCAACGGTTAAGAAACATACAGATATACATGCATTGCAAAATGCTAAGTGCAAGTTAAAAGTTCAAAAGTTCTAATATAGCAAAATGCATGACAAAAATACTTATACTAAAAAGTTCAGGAACAATTGTAGCAAACAGTTATAAAATGCAGTGCTGCCACCTCAATTTTTCAAAAAATAAAATGCAGTGCTGCCACCTGTACATTGCTAAAGTACTCCTTTGAACACCTAATAAAACAATAAAAAATATAAACTATACAGCTTAAGCCGACACCTATATTAACCATTCAAAAGATACACTTTTAGTCTCTTTTTAAAGGATCTTTTGCATTTGTCTTGACGAATATCAAGTGGCAATTCATTCCATATCTTAATTGCTCTATAAAGCACAGTTCTTTTCAGTGAATTAGTTATTGGATTTGGTTGTACAATGTCACCCTTACCCGCTTTCCTGGTGTCATGTTTGTGAACTGTATTACAAAACACTACTTGATGTATCATAAACTCAGGTCTATGCGTTTTCATTGTTTCAGTAAGAAATGTCACTGTGCTTAGGGCCAGCCTCTTCTCAACGCTGAGCCATGACAGCGTAGTCTGCATCTTATGGATGCTAGTTCTAGATGAACATCCTAGAACAAGCCTAGCAGCTCTGTTCTGAACAACTTGTAGTTTTGCCAGATCCTTTTTTGAGGCCGAGGCCCAGACCACTGAGCAGTAATCCAGATGAGATAAAATTAAAGATTTGCAGACTTGCTCCAGGATTTTAAATGGCACATATGGTGCACGTTGTCTTATATAGTGAATACCACTGCCCATTTTATGAATGATTCTATCTATATGTTCTGACCATGACAGATGGTTGTCAATGACCATGCCCAGCAATTTCACTTTTTCCACTTGTTCTATGGGGTCTTTGGCCACATATAGCTCCAACTTTGGCTTAGTAGCCAATTTGTGTCTAGACCCAAATAAAATACTCTTAGTTTTAGATATATTCAAGACAAGCTTGTTCAATGTAATCCATGCATACACAGTTTCCAGTTCTTGCGATATCACTTCACTAAGTTCATTATAAGTATTAGCTGCACAGTATGAAATATGGTTGATTCTAGTTGAGAAATGTCAATTTTTTTGGAGCCAACAACATAATCACTTTCCATGAACATTATAATTATGCAATAAGCAAGATGCAGCAAAGTGACAAATCTAAATGATTGTCAGAAAAGATTCCTCGAACCAAACCTTTCACGTGTTGGTCTGACGTTTCTTAAAGGAGTCAACTTACCATTTCCAGAATCCAGTTCATTACCTCCAACAACTTTGTTGGAGGACATTGTTTTTGCCTCTGCTTGTTTGTTTATTTGACTTTTCCCAATGTAACTCAAAAAGTAGTGAATAGATTTTGATGAAAATTTAAGGAAAGGTGGGCCATGGGCCAAGGAACAATTGATTAGATTTTGATGCAAATCCAGATATACAGTATCTACTGAGTGCTCTTCTAGTTGTTTTTATTTTGAAATCTTGTGAATGCTACACTGTTAGCTCTCTGTGCAGCAAAACCTTCACAAATTCACTGTTAATGATCCCTTCAAAACCTGTCTCAAACTTTTTCTTCATCTTTGTCAGCTATGGCCTAAAGGTCAGAGAAGCACCCTTAGGCCCAAAGGGTTGCTGGTTCAATTCCCTAGACTAGCAGGAAAAGTGGGGAGGGAATGAACAGTAATTCCCCTCCCTCTGTATTAATGGCTGAAGTGCTCTTAAGCAAGGAACCTACTGTAATCCCCCACTGCTCCCTCGGCACTGTAGCATAGCTGGGCACGTGGCTGGGCACGTGGCTGGGCACGTGTGTGTTCACTGCTTCAGGTGAGTTAAGTGCAGGGGAATTTTGCTGTGCTTGAGTGTACATGTGACAAAAAAATAAAGGCTTCTTCTCATAAATGAGACCTTTCAATTCCTAAAAAAGTGGAATATGGTATCCCACAAGGTTCATGTTTTAATCCTGGCTATTGTTTTTGCTTTAAACAATCTCTTGAATGAGAAATTCACAAACATGATGTTGGTTTTCAGTTCTATGCTGATGACACACAACTCTACATATCAGTTCAGACTGATTCATCAGCAAAGCTATGCAAAATACATGAATGTGAAAGATTTGAAAGCTTAGATGAATGAAACCGTCCTTCTCCAACATAATGATAAAACAGAAATAACCTTTTCTGTAAAACCTAAAGCTACAGTTAGGGCTCTCAGTGTAACTTTAGATACCAGTTACTCATTTAATGGACTTGTATTTAAAACTTGTCTTCTCTCTTCTGTGTTTAGGTTTTGGCTCATTTGTTGACAAGGATAAACTCCCATACGTTACCCAGGTTAAGGCCAGGAGACGGAACCCCTGTCCCACTCGCACTGACACCTGCGAGCCCGCCTTCACCTTTCACAATGTTCTGCCATTGACTGAACATCCCACAGAATTTAAGAAAAAAGTCAGTGAGCAGAAGATCTCTGGTAACCTGGACTCTCCTGAAGCTGGTTTAGATGCGATCATGCAGGCTGCTGTGTGCCAGGTGAGGACGAGGCTGTGACAGATAACACCTAATAAACATCTACAAAACTCCTAACAAAGGGGAAAAACAGGTATTCAGCAGGCTGGCAGTGGACAATAAATTATACTTATAGTGCCAAAATGTGCTTTCCCATTTCTAGGCAATTTATGGTATTTATTTAAATAAATAAATAAATAAAAAGAAACAGGAAAAGCAAACAAAAAACATACAAATAATGTTACAATAATAATTTCACACTAGTAATTATGGACATGGTAACTATCCTTCAGTTCAGTTCAAGTCAGCAATTGCATAATGGCTACTTTTATGTTAATGAGGCTTCTTAACATCTTCAATTAAGAAGCTCCACTACTGTCACAGGTTTTTTATTTACTTCCTGTGTTTACCTTTTCCCAATTTACATTGACTTTTATTCATTTACCAGACACAGAATTAGTCTGTGTCCACACCACTACTCAGTTTTAGGTGTTGACCATAAGCTTCGACTGCTGAAAACGTACAGACTAACATATATGATCAAACATCTCAGGTTCAGCCAGGCTGTAAATCATGTACTACAATCTCAGCATAAAGAAAAGTGTTAAAGGAATCTTTTGGGTTGGCATTAAATTTGCACATTTTCCATTAACTGCCAATATCACATCCCAAACTAACATCCACAGAGGAGGGACAGAGCAAACAGAGCAACAGTTATCCCCTATGTGGTGGGATCTTCAGTGAACATTGTAATATTTGTGTATTTCAAACCCAGCATCACATTCAGATAGGAAGTGTTCTGTTTAACAAGTTCTTCTTCCATGTACACGTATAGAAAATTATCGGATGGGGGAATGTGACTCGAATTCTGGTCTACACTTCTGATGACACCTTTCACATGGCAGGAGATGGTCGACTTGCTGGAATATTTAAGCCACATGACGGAAAGTGTCATCTTAAAGACGGTGTTTATGATGGCACATTGTTTGTGAGTACCAACTCTGCATAAACCACTATATTCATTTCAGTTCTTACAGACAGTGATACTAGAGTTTAACCACAGAGGGAACACGGTCCCCATGGGAACCGGGAACCACCTGACAACACAGTTAGTTCCTGGTTTAGGTCTTACTGACAGTTACCAGTCTGTTAGCATCTGTGGAGGTCTTTTAAAGGTTAACTCTATATTCACAGTCAGATGATACGTCACTCATGTTGCCTATAGTTTGTCTCTTGTAGGTGTGTAGCAAATGCGACTGTTGCTTGTGGGTGTGGCCTTTCTTGTATGATTTTTTTTTTTAGTTCTGATGAGAAACTGTAGTGTAATGTTTCTTATTTTAAAGAACAGAAACACATTGTTAGAACCTGTGTCTGTCTCAGTTCAGATGCGTTGACGTAAGAGCGCTCTGGAGCAGGGAGGGAACGAACCACACGAATTAAATCAGTCTGGTTTATTCGTGCACTGCTCGATGATACATAGAAAAAGCAGGGTTTATATACATAAGAAGCTTGCGTGACAAGATAAGTAGAGGCTCGGGGGCACAAGGTCAACTCACCAAATAAGGAGTTGTTTTATTATACATGAAAGAGCAGAATGTACACCCCCTAGAACAGGAGGGTCCAGGAATGTGGTTTCAGTGAAACTAGAAGGTACAGAGAAAATAAAAGAGTATGTTCTCGCGATTATGCACGTTTACCAGGATGTGAACAGGTCATAAGTTCAGTACAGCCATGCACGAGAACACACATACAATCTTACAATCCCCTCTTTTATACTTTGTTTACAGAGTATAACTACAGTTTAGACTCTAACGTATTGACAGACATAACAAGACTGATTAGTATGTTGTTTAGCAGTCCAGTTGGCAAATTGCCAAAAAACGTTGTCCTCGTGGCTGGCTTGAGCGGGATTCCCTGCTCCAAGCACCAAGACCAATACCAGAAGGAAAGTCATACTGGTCACTGACTTTGTTCTTTCTGTGTCCACAGGATGTAGATAGTTGAAGGTAGCCCAGGCTCACGTGTCTTCCAGATTCTTTAGTTCAGAAGTCTGCGGGACGCACCGACCATCCCCTCTTTGTAGATCAGCCGAAACCGGATCACTCCGGATGCTGGAAAGGGGATCCCTGAAAAGGCCGTCAGCTATTGTCACAGCAACTTTCTGAAACACAAAAACCTGTTAAGCATCAACAATATAGATTTCTATTACATTGGAGCCTTCTTTATTCGACTGGCATGAATCCACTGTGGAAAAAGGTCAGTTAGTACAGCCGTTCGAGTTACAGCGAGCACATCCGTGGGTTCACTGTAGGGCGGTTCCTCTAGAGGAGTGCCTAATTTAGCGAATTTCTTTACCAACACTTTATCCCCTACCTCAAAGGGGTGAGTGGGTGCCTCAGGAATGGGAGGCTTTTTGGAATTTAGTCTCGTCCAGTACTCATCCAACACCCGCATGAGACCCACGGCGTACTCACTGAGATGTACATCAAGATCACTCGTTCCTATAGCCTGCATACCTCTGCGCCAGGGTGTAGGAAAAGGCCGGCCCATCACGAGCTCGTACGGAGACAGGTTGTCGAGGGCCACTTGAGCGGTCATTCGCATGTCAGCGAGAACTAAAGGCAAAACTTGTACCCAATTTTTAGTACCAGCTTCTTGCATGGCTTTACGCAGCTTACCCTTGATTGTTCTGTTTGCGCGCTCCACAATGCCGGAGGATTGTGGATGGTACGGGATGTGGAAACGCCAATGGATCTTTAAGTCTTTACACAGTTCTTGTGTCACCTTAGAGGTGAACGGCGTACCTTTGTCAGAGTCTATCCCTACCGGGAGACCATAACGCGGAATGATTTCTTGCGTCAATTTGTTTACCGCCGTGCGAGCGTCTTCTTTCCCGCAAGGGAAAGCCTCCACCCATCGTGAAAATTTGTCGACCATGACCAAGAGATACTTAAAGGGGCCCTGTTTTGGCATGTGAGTAAAGTCAATCTGCCATTCCTGGAACGGCGTGTCAGGTATGGGAAGGTGCTGATGTACCGCGCCTGGTTTAGATGGATTATTCTGGGCGCACGTTAAACATCTGTCTAGAATGTGATGTACATCGGTGTGTATTTTGTCGATGCAAAATATTTTGGATAAATCCTCCACTACCCCTCTTCGGCCGCGGTGAGTGGGACCATGAAACTCGCGGACGAGAAAGGGAGTACAGTGTCTAGGCAAACAAAGGCGGCCCTGAGCATCGATCCGAACGCCGTCAGACGGCTGCGCGCCGCATGAGTCCCAGGAATGGTTGTCTGAGGCCGAAGCGGAGGCCTGGAGGGAGATCAAGTCAATGTCCGGAAGAACGGCACTAATCATACGGCTGGATGAGACCAGGGAGAGAGTAAGCGAAGGCGGAAAAACACCGGAGGCAGCCGCGGCTTTGGCAATGCGATCGGCGAGAGAGTTTCCCCTGATCTCAAAAGAGTCCCCAATACAATGAGCACGAGTCTTAACAATGGCTAAAGAGCGCGGGAGAAGACAGGCGGTGATTAAATCAGTAACAAGCGAAGAATGAGAAATGGGCTTACCGTCTGCAGTGGTGAACCCACGCGAAGCCCAAATCCGACCAAAGTCATGAGCAACGCCGAAAGCGTAGCGTGAATCAGTGTAGATAGTGACGTCTGTGTCCTGGGCGATAACACATGCACGGGTTAGAGCGTATAGTTCAGCAGCCTGAGCCGAGGAGAAAGGAAGAGAAAAAGCTTCAACAGTTTCATCAGGAAGGCGGCACACAGAATAACCACACACGAAAACGCCGTCAGAGGGGCGTGAGCACGAGCCGTCCACAAACAGCGAATCACCTGAAAGTAACGGGGTGGAGCGTAAGTCGGGGCGGATACTTGTCTCGAAAAGAATGCTAGAAATGCAGTCGTGTGTTTCAGAAGGAAGAGAATCATCCTGTGAATTGAGGAGGCGCTGAAGCGCGTGCGCGAGAGAATCAAAGGAGGAGGAGGGCTTAACAGTAAGGTTTTCGGTGGCCAAAAGAATAGACTCGTATCCAGAGCGACGCTGCGCAGATAAATGCTGGGTACTGAGGTTCTTTAAAACGTGCACTACATCATGTGAGGTGTGGAGAACGAGCGGGTGAGACAAAACCAGCCGTTCAGCGTCCGTGACCATGACAGCACATGCAGCCACCGCCCTGAGGCAAGCAGGGAGGCCCTGTGCCACAGAATCAAGAGTTTTAGAGAGGAACGCACAAGGCCGCATACCCCCCCCGTGCTCCTGCGCCAAAACCCCAGACGCAGTTCCCTGCTGGTTGCACACATATAAATGAAACGGCAAACGGTAATTCGGAAGTCCGAGAGCAGGGGCCGAGCATAAAGCCTGCTTCAGGGCCCTGAAGGCCGTCAGCATTTCATCAGACCACACCAAGGGCTGAGTCAAAGGGTCCGAGTGCAGAATTGCAGAGCGCAGACACTTGTCATAGGTGGAACAGTCAGGAATCCACTGGCGGCAGTAATTGATAAGTCCCAGAAAAGCCATGAGGGCGTGTTTGGTGGCAGGCACCTGAGTGTCTAGGATGACCTGCACACGCTCGGGGCTGAGCCTGCGGGAGCCCTGGGAGAGATCGTGACCCAGATATCGAACAGTGGGGAGGCAGAACTGAAGCTTAGTTCGTGAGACCTTGAAACCTTCTTGCGCCAGAAGAGAGAGGAGAGCGAGTGTGGCTTTAGCGCAAATGTCCTCGTCCTCCGCCGTTACCAGAAGATCATCCGCGTATTGGAGCACGGAGGAGCCCGAGGGGAGGCACAAACCGGCCAAGGCGTCCCTCACTACGGCTGTAAAAACCGCGGGGGAATCGACATATCCTTGGGGTAACCTGGTCCATGTGTACTGCTTTCCCCTGTGCGTAAAAGCGAACAGGGGCTGCGTGTCGTGGCCCACAGGGACGCTGAAAAAGGCAGAACAGAGGTCAATCACAGAGAAAAACGCATGTTCACACGGAATCGAGGCCATAAGAGAGGGAACGTCTGGAACTAATGGGGCGACTGGGATAATTAACTCATTAATCTTACGCAAATCCTGGGTGAAACGCCACGTGCCGTTGGGCTTCTGCACCGGATTCACTGGAGTGTTATAAGGGCTGACACAGGGAACAACCACACCTTGCTCTAGGAGAGAACACAGAACATCATCAATGCCAGACAGTTTAGCTGGGGAAAGGGGGTACTGTTTTACATATACTGGCGAAGAGTGTTTAATGACCGCCTCGTAAGGGGTACAGTTAACAAAGCCCACCTCGTCCTTATGTTCCGCCCAAAGAGAAGCTGGAAGGTCAGAAAGAGAGGGTGTGAGGTGGGTAACGGCACAAGCAGCATTAAGAAGATTATGAGGAAGAGAAAGGGAGGTGAGGGCAAGAGCAGCCGACGAAGTGTCGTCTGGTGCGTCAACAACCATGTGTGAACCACTGAAAGAAATAGAAAGCCCTAGGAGGCTCATGAGATCCCGTCCAAGCAGGTTAAAAGGGCAATCAGGCATGCAAACAAAGGAGTGAGAAAACTTCAGTAAAGGATCAAGGGCACAAGTAACAGAAAGGGGGGGCGTGCAACTGGAATGGAAAGGAACCCCTTCTATTCCCACAGAGCTTACAGACCGTGTAGATAAAGGACCCGCATATTCCCTCCCCACTGAGGACATGGTAGCCCCGGTGTCGAGTAAAAAAGGATATTCAGTCCCTGCCAGGCATAAAACAATAGTGGGAAGATCTTCGTTAAGAGGGGAGCTGAATAAAAGATTTAACATAGCAACGGTCGGGGTTTCATCGCTCTGAGGGCAGCCCTATAGCGGGGCGTGATAGCGCTGGTCCTGTCCGTTATTCTGCCGATAGCCCTTAGGTCCGGGATTCTGGCCTTGCAACACATCCCCTAATTCTCCCGTCCTACTCTGCTCATCCCTCCGCCGCGCATAGCATTCCCTCATCCAGTGGCCCTCCTTTCCACAATAGTGGCACCTGCCTGTTTTCTTCCGGTTCCCACCCGACCATGTGCGAGGCCCGGTGCGTGTTTTGTCATTATTATGACGATACGACCCGGGGCCCTGTGGGGCCACAGATAAACATGCTTTATTAGTCTTACAATCTAACAACCCATCACTTTCCATTGTCCTCAACCGTTCACCCGCTTGGCGAAGGACCAAATGAGTCCTATCGCTCAAGTGATGTTTCAAAACGTTCTGAACCTCAGGGCGGCAGTTAGATAAAAAGGTGGACAGGAACATTGGATTGGGTTGAGTCATGTCCAATTCTAACCCACCCAGGTGCTGCCAAACTTCACCAAAACGTTTCCAGAAAGGCCGACGTCACTTCTGACTTTTCCTGTTTACAGTTAGTAACCTGCGACAGATCACGGTTCGCTTGTTTCATAGCCAGTAAATACCTAGTTAACTGCTCACGCAGGAGCTGCAAAGCATTCGGTGTGTCCCTCCAAAAAAATGTCGACACGGTGCGCTGACGCGGACGGCCACCTTCCTGAGCCGGAGCTATTTCTTCCTTTATATTCATAGCGACGTCATTTCTAGGTTGCAACACATCGACTATTTCGAGCAAACGCTCCTCATCATATAATCTGTGTCAACTGATGAGGTGTTCAAATGTGCGAGCTGATCTGAACAGAGCTGCCAGACATACACATACAGAGGGCTTCCAAACCCATACTGCACACCGCACATTTCACTTACTTCAATAGTTAGTCCATCTGGAGTGGATGTGAGATTTACTTCTAATTTGCACATTAAATCATGTGCTAACAAATTTACTGGACATGTATATGAGATGAGGAATGAGTGGGACGTAACTATTCCTCCCTCGCTTTACATGGGAGGTTAACTGAGAAAGTTTTAGTTTTAGAATAGCCTTTAAAACAGGTCTCGGGGTGTAAACACCCTTTGATTTATCCCATACCTTCTTCATGTCAAACCATTTCTTCGTAAATCATACCCTGCGCGCATATAAGGGCGGTCCCAATCCGGATCGCCTAAGCTTTCATAAATCATACGGTGCGCTGAAGCAAGAAAGCCTGGATTAAACGTCCCATCACGGGGATACGATGGAATCTGAGGATTTGCCTCCGTCCACCCAGCCAAATTGTCCAGCCACGGCGTAACGTAATAGCCTAAACCACACTTATTCATCCATTCGGCCGGGGTTTCCCCTGGCGCAGGCTTAGGGAACGAGCTTCCCATCGTACAATGACAACAAACGGATCTGAAGAGGAACAGACAACAAATATAGTACAAATTTGTATAGCGCGCTCTTCCTGGACTCGAACCAGGGAAAACTGTCCTCCGTAGGACACTACGAAACTACTGCCAACCAGGTAGTCAATCAAACATGTCTTACCTGATTGAGAGTATCACGTCGGGGTCACCAAATTGTTAGAACCTGTGTCTGTCTCAGTTCAGATGCGTTGACGTAAGAGCGCTCTGGAGCAGGGAGGGAACGAACCACACGAATTAAATCAGTCTGGTTTATTCGTGCACTGCTCGATGATACATAGAAAAAGCAGGGTTTATATACATAAGAAGCTTGCGTGACAAGATAAGTAGAGGCTCGGGGGCACAAGGTCAACTCACCAAATAAGGAGTTGTTTTATTATACATGAAAGAGCAGAATGTACACCCCCTAGAACAGGAGGGTCCAGGAATGTGGTTTCAGTGAAACTAGAAGGTACAGAGAAAATAAAAGAGTATGTTCTCGCGATTATGCACGTTTACCAGGATGTGAACAGGTCATAAGTTCAGTACAGCCATGCACGAGAACACACATACAATCTTACACACATAGAATTTTATTTCAAGCTTGCAAGACTAGCTGCCTTTTTTGCTGCCATCTTGGTGTATGTGCTTCCTAAATTATCTCTGACTTCCTCTATTAATTTGATTTAAAGATGTTATACTGGGCGGCGGTGGCACGGCGGTGTAGTGGTTAGCGCTGTCGCCTCACAGCAAGAAGGTCCGGGTTCGAGCCCCGTGGCCGGCGAGGGCCTTTCTGTGCGGAGTTTGCATGTTCTCCCCGTGTCCGCGTGGGTTTCCTCCGGGTGCTCCGGTTTCCCCCACAGTCCAAAGACATGCAGGTTAGGTTAACTGGTGACTCTAAATTGAGCGTAGGTGTGAATGTGAGTGTGAATGGTTGTCTGTGTCTATGTGTCAGCCCTGTGATGACCTGGCGACTTGTCCAGGGTGAACCCCGCCTTTCGCCCGTAGTCAGCTGGGATAGGCTCCAGCTTGCCTGCGACCCTGTAGAACAGGATAAAGCAGCTAGAGATAATGAGATGAGATGTTATACTGCCACCTACTGACTGACATGACATAATATATATCTAATAGCTATACTACTAAAGGACACGAAATTAAAGAATGTCAATAGCTTCAAGTATCTTGGTAGCTACATAACTAATGACTGTTCAGTGAAGGAAGAATTAACAGCACATATTCAAGCAATATCCTGTGCATTCAGAAAATTACGCCATTGAGTCTTCGACTCACATGACCTCACCATTTCCACCAAAGTAAAAACCTACAATCAATGCCTTATACCTCTACTAATTTATGGTAGTGAAACTTGGACTTTGTACCATCATCAAATTAGGCAACTCCGTACAACTGAACAGCGCCAAATTCTAAATTCTCAAGATAAAATGGGACCATTACATCAGCAACGAAGAAGTTCTCACTAGAGCATGTGTGGAAGATATAGAAATAAAACTAGTTCGAAGTAGACTATGCTGGATAGGTCATGTGTCCCGAATGAACAATAATCGACCAGTAAAATCTATATTGTGTGGTGAATTACCGTAACTGAAGGAACGCATTCTGTTGGTCGACCTAAATTAAGATATAAAGACACATGCAAAAATGCTCTGAAATGTGATGATGCACTTAATTAATGGAAAGCAAAGGTAGAGAACTAAACAGAATGGAGACAACTGATTTGTCAAATCTGTGATAAACTGAATGAGAAGAGAGTCAGTGTGTACAAGAAGCAGAAGGACAAGAGGAGAAGGAAAAAGAATATACCAAAGACAATCTCATGAACATTATATATAAAATCTACTATTTTTGTACTAACTTGTGTTATACCCATTTTCGGGCTAAGGCATGTGTGTGTGTGTACTGTTAAAGAAAGGCTGTCTGTCTCTCTGTCTGTTCACGTGTGCAAATCAACAAGGCCGGACACACATACTCCATACTTTGCGCATGGATTGGTGACCCCCATAGGGGCCTAAAACAACATTTTTGATTTTCCAAAACATGGGATTAGTGCTAATCCAACACAACATTCACTTCTTGTAGGCCACATGTTCATACTAACACACTGCACACAGCCTCGGCAGGGAATCCCCTCCCCCACTCGCCTGAGAGTTTCAGTTGTACAGGACCTCAATAGTCGGGTCATAATGTAAGGTTCTGTGACCATCCTCTGGCAACAATGTTTTGCTGATTGATTTGACCTCTATGGACCCTTTAGAAAAGATTTAGCTCCCATGTCCTTCCCAAAAATCCCGGCATTTTTTGTTACAGAGCCAAATTCAAAATGGTGCCCGGCGCCATCTCTAAAAAATAACTTTTGAGCTGAATGACCTAGAATCATGTATGAAGGCACTTTTTCACACAAGTCAGCCATGAGGATTCCAAATCTGACACCATTTTGATAATACAACTTTGTTTTGATCATGTAATTCAAGATGGCTGCCATCTAGTACAATAGTTCTCAACCTTTTCAGGCCGTGACCCCCCAATTTATGTGAAAGTACGTACAGTACATCAAGAGCGACCTACAGTACGCTACCGAGTAGCCAAGGTGCTTTTACTTTGAGTTTCTTACATTATCACCCCCCCCAAAAAAAAAACACCTTGTGTCTCGACCCATAGGTTAGAAAACATAACTTTTGTTTAAAAGCAAAAAAAGGCCAGTGAATAATGCACTCATACTATTTTGTTCATTTTATATTGTGCACATCATACCCAGTTTTCTTGATTCTAACTCTTTACCTTTCATGCCTTGACATGTCCTTTAGCGATGTCTCTGGCAACTAAAAACTTCATCTAGCTACTTTGGCGACTTTTTGGCAATTCTAAAAACCTCATCTAGCGGCTTTGGCGACATTATGGCAAAAAGCTTGTCTTTTAAGTGACAAAATCATTGTTTTTCAGCATAACTATAGCTCTGCACCGTGGTCAGAAACATATCTCTCATAGCATCATCACATGCTGCTTGTTTAGTGCTGCTACTTGTTGCCTCAGTCATTCTTTTGAGCCCACAGTGAGAGGAGCTAGATATTTGATCTGTAAAGACAAATGTAAAGATAGTGTTCATGCTGCATGCACAACTGCTTGAATATGGAAGAAAGCAATATACCAACAGGGACAGATAGACAGCCATGTGTTCTCCAATGTGGTACTCTGTGTAATAAAGCCACAGATACCATTAGGTCAGCTCAGAGATGGGAAAACATAAAACAAAAGTCACTGTTATGGAGTGGCCTTGACAAGTTTGGACATGTCTATGCAACTGTTGATTGGAATAAAGGTCCAGTTGGAAAGCATGTCCATGAAGCATGTTTGTTGACACTATGTAATACTAAGAAACTGGAACAAGCCAAAACAAGACAGAGAAAACAAGAGACTGATGAATGCCCATCTCAGTCTTCTTCTATGTTAGATGAATGTTCCACAGCTGCAGATCCACCTGCCAAACGACTACGATCAAGTCTTGGGCAGATACATGATAAAACAAAATGTGTCTGGTGTTGTAAGGCTGAGTCACCAAAGCACCCAGAAACAAAGTTGAGGCTGATTTCCTATGATCATGCATGGGCAGCTTTCAAGAGCCATACAGTTGCCCTGGAAGATCAGACAATGCGGGACAGAATCAATTGCCTGATCGATTCTGCAACTGATCAGCCCTATGCACTTGAGATCCGATATCACTACACATGTTGGATGAAATATGTGACAAAATACAAGAAAATGACCGAAGATGACAAACTCCCACATATGCACAATGTCACTCTACGTGAGGCACAGACTATGTTCTTTAATCACATAAGAAAAATTATTATTGAGGAACATGAACTAAGGTCACTGCAGAGCCTCCTCCAAGACTACAGCTCTATAATCTCTCGTTATGGATTCCCAACATCTGGGGTTAAATCATCTTACATCAAAGACATCCTGACCCGGGAATTTGGGAGTAAGATTGGTTTCCATTCACGCTCACAGAGGAACCAGAGTGACCTAGTCTATGACATGTCTGGCGGTGGGTCATATGTTGAAGCTGCACTAAACTCCATCGGCGTCAGTAATGAGCAACTGGTGCACAATGTGGCTGAGCAGATCAGGGATGATATTAAATCTATAAAACTCATCCGATGGCCACCAAGGGTTGAAGAACTGGAGGAGGAGGAAGAGCTCTCACCTCTCCTTGTGCAGCTGCTATCTGCTTTACGGGGGAAGAAGGAGGTAGATCTGTCTCCATGCACACATTCCCTCACCTCGCTCATCACACAGTATGTGTTAAAACGACCCACCACAACGGCCATCAATGCCACCATCACCCTTCATGGTTTGACTCGCAGCAAGGAGCTTATTGACTGCTACTACAAGTTGGGTATGGGGATCAGCTACCATGATGTGCTTCTCTTGCGTGATATCTGGACCTTGCATGATTTTGAGCAATGTTCTGTGTGTCCTGATGACATTGCTGAGGGAGAGCCAAGTATCAGTATCATTGACAATGATGACTTTCAAAATGACACTTTGACAGGGGGGGGTACTGGACACCACTGTAACTGGATGTTTCTGCAGCGCCTAGATCTTCTTGCACAGAAGGAGCGGAACATCCATGATGCACATGAGTGCACAAAAGATGCAAAGACTGTTTCACAGGCTCTGACTGAGAAGGCATCAGAGATGCAGGCAGTTAAACCATATAAGACGATCAAGCGTGGGGAACCTCCCATCCGCCCCAGGCCCACTACCTTCTCATCAAGTACAGAGCCTCAGCACAAGCGGAGCATTATTCATGCGCTTGTTCGTGCAAACAAGAATGGTGAACGCCCTAATGCAGCTGAGCGGACTATCCCTTCCTACAACGGGTTTCATGCCAGCTTGAATAAGGAGCAGTCAAAGAGCAAGGCTTATTTCCATATGTCTTACAATCAACCGCCAAACAAGTCAGTTGTGAATGACATCATGGAAAAGCTATCTCACATCATCATCTCAAAACGCATGCCCTTTGCCTTTTTAGTGGGAGATCATCCTGTGTACGTCCTTGTCACTCTGCTCAAGGCAGAGAACCCAGACAAGTACCGTGACATTGTACCCTTTCTTGGTCCTTTCCATACACAGTGTGTGATGATGAGTACCATCTACAAGCGCTACAAAGGGAGTGAGCTGGGAGATGTACTTGTAGCGGCTGGAGTTATTGCAGAGGGATCCGTTGATTCTGCTCTGAAAGGCAAGCATTATAAAAGGGGGCTTCGTTGCTTGAGGCTGATGTATGAGGCACTTATGAGCCAGCTGGCCAAGGAGAGCCTGATACCCAACCTAACAGAGGAGACAAGTGAGAATCTTGATATTCTGAGGAATACAAGTCTCTCCCAAGAAGCCCGTGCTGCTGCTCATGCAGCCCTGGAGGATGATGCTGATCTAAAGGATCTCATCACCAACCTTTTCTCCCAAGTAGAGGTCAGTGACATGGCAGACTACTGGAGGGACTTCCTGTCCATGACAGATGCTCTAATGCAGAATGTGCATGCAGTCCATATCTGCAACTGGGATGAGTATGTCAGCTCTCTGCGTGCTATGCAGCCGTGGATGGTAGCATATGACAACAATAAGTATGGGAGGTGGCTGCCTGACTTCTGGGCAATGCTGACAGCTCTCCCTGCTGAACAGGTTGCTTTCCTTCGTTCTAACTTCAGTCAGTCCATCACAGGTAACCCCTATTCAAACATGGCCTGGGACATGTGGATTGAGTGTACTATGAACAAGGGCAGCAAAATGAAGTCAGGCTGGCTCTCAATCCTCCAAAATGAAAAACAACTGCTGGTGCACTCAAGAAATGTCAACAATGTTACCCGCATAAGAGCAGCACACAACTCTCTTGCCACCTGAAAAAAAACAAAGAAGAAACACACGGAAAGTGGCTCGAAGCGTATGCGTCAGGATGAGCAGTGTGTGCATAACCTGCTTGCATGCATGGATGAATTTGACTCATTCCCATTTAATCCGGCTTCACCCACACTTCGCACCCTACAGTCAGCCATGCCTGCCTCTGATGAGCTCGTTGCTGACTTCAAATCAGCCCATTCTGCAGGAGAGGAGAAGTTGAACATCTTTTTGCAGGACCGGGTGTTCAGCAAGAATAAATTCCTCCATTCACCTGTCAGTTTGAGCAAACGTTTGACATTTTCCAAGCAGGCATGCATTGAGAAGCCCGGCGAGGAACTCAAGGCAAGAGCTGCTGAAATGGAAAGAAGTGCTCTCAAAGCAGTGATCAACCTGGTTGAAAACAGTCAACTTGTCAAGCTCCCCGAGCTGCTGGAACACCATGTTGTTGAGGAATGTGTGGCCTTATTCAACCCCAATGGCACATACAGGAAGACACAGAAGAGCAAGCTCATCCAGAAGCTCTCCCTCCAAACAATTGTTATCAGACAACCCTACGTTGCTCTCATTGACATGGGCATGATCTGGAGGATGGCAACTCCATCAGCAGAAGATCGGCAGACCCAAGACAGCAGCCCATACAAGTGGTTGGACTATGTCTAAAAGGTGTCATCCATCATCCTTGCCCGCCACTCTGATGCTCACCATATCATTTGTGTGAACGATCCATACGATGCAGCATATACAACTAAAGATGATGAGCGAGACCTGCGGATACAAGGGAAGGTACATGTACCAAACACCTACATGAAATTGGATGACCCCTTCCCCTCTGCCAAGGCATTCAAAATGCTACTATGTAGTGTCAGCAACAAGGGGCGGTTGCAAAAACTAATATGCAGCCACCTCACTGACCTGGCACAGAACATGAAAGCTGAGATTGTCTACTCTGTTGGCCCACATTGTACCAACTTGTCAACACAGCAATCGATGGAAGACTACAGCATTGACCAGTCTGAAGCCGACACCATCCTCTTCACTGTTTATGCTGGTCTACGGCAATCAGGCTATAGTGGCCCTGTTATTGATGCAGCTGATACTGATGTATACATCGCAGCATCGGTCATCTCACAGCAGCTCCCTGGCATGCTTTGCATCAAAAGGAATAAAGAGACAGTCCTCTGTCGTGGCATGTTGACAGAAGAGATGGCACACTGCATTGTGCAGCTACACTGTTTTACAGGCTGTGATGCCAACTCAGGTTTCTATGGCAAAGGGAAATCATCAGTGTATGAGAAGGTGGCAAAGAGCTCTGTGGCACGGCAGCAACTCTCCCGGTGTGGAGACAGCCTTCACCTTGAAGAGGAGGTAGAACAAGAGCTATTTACATTCACGAGACAGGTGATCTATGGAGACAAGAAGAGTAGCACCATGGCTGAAGCCCGTGCTTCCAAGTGGAAGACCATGAAGAGAAAGTCTTTTATCCGTCTCCCTCCAGATGCAGATAGCTTACAGCAACACTGCCTCCGTCCCAACTACTTGGCATATCTAGTGCACCACCCCACACTGAAGGACCACCCGTCGCCACTCGGACATGGTTGGGAGTTGGTGGGTGGTCGTTGTCGTCCTGTCCGCCACACTCGGCCTGCACTCCCCACACACCTACCTGCACCAGGGCTGGTTGAAGGGGACGAGGAAGTTGAAAGAGGTGAGGATGAGGAGGAGGATGTTGCACAGAAGAGGGTGGAGTCATCTGAATCCGATGATTCAGAAGGCAGTGACTCAGAATGCTCTGATTCAGACTGATACGTGTTTTGTGGTTGCCGTATGTTGCCGTTATTGGTGATGATAACTACCTCTCCACATAATGCAGCGGGTGGTACCTCCACATTAAAAAAATACAAAAAAACAAAACAAAAAAAACTAAAAAAAAAACAAACAAAAAAACAACAAAAAAAAAAACCCTCTCTGGGAACCGTCACCTTACCGTGGTGGAGGGGTTTGTGCGTCCCTATGACCCGAGAGCTATATTGTCTGGAGCCTCGTGCTCTTGGTAGGGCCTCCCATGACAAACTGGTCTCTGGTGAGGGGCCTGACAAAGAATGGTTCAGGGTGGGATGGCAGGCCCAAAGGGAGCAGTCCCCCAGCTGGCTATCTGGCTATTTTCACTCTACTGAATGCCGGCCATCTTGAATTTCAATATCAAAGCTAGTTTTGATTTTTAAAATGATGTCAGATTTGGAATCCTCAGGGTTGACTTGTATGAAAAAGTGCCTTCATACATGATTCTAGGTCATTCAGATGAAAAGTTATTTTTTAGAGATGGCGCCGGGTGCCATTTTGAATTTGGCTCTGTAGCAAAAAATGCCGGGATTTTTGGGAGGGACATGGGAGCTAAATCTTTTCTAAAGGGTCCATAGAGGTCAAATCAATCATCAAAACATTGTTGCCAGAGGACGGTCACAGAACCTTACATTATGACCCGGACATATGTGCAGGCATGTACAACTTGATCAACAATAGGACATTCATATTCATTTTGTTTTAATCAAATTATGCCAGTGATGTGATGGCAATGTGGCTTTAGCTACAACAGCAAATACCAACACTAAACAGCAATTTGCAGGAGGTAATGGCATGAAAGGAATGATAGTGTAAAGAGTGCAGCTAAGAGAAATCAGAGCTGCGTAAAAAGCGAGAGGCAGAGAGCAGAAATGAAACTGAACGGGGCGGGAGCTAGGTTAGAGCAGTCAGCGTAAGTTGGCATTTAGAGTGAGGGCACACAATTTTACCTTTCCATCCTTGCTTTAAAATTGTGATTTTCGGCATACACAAATAATGATGGCACAAAATCTGGACTGCTTGAGTCAAGCGAGACCTCTCCTACAAACAAAACTGCATGCAAAGCTAAGTTAACATGCTAATAATATTCGGGGGTGTCGTGGCTCAGGTGGATAAGGCGCCGTACCATAAATCCGGGGACCCGGGTTCGATTCTGACCAGAGGTCATTTCCCGATCCCTCCCCGTCTCTCTCCTGCTCATTTCCTGTCTCTACACTGTCCTATCCAATAAAGGTGAAAAACCCAAAAAAAAATCTTTAAAAAAGAACATTTCTAACAATATTCATTACATTGTGTAACTATGGCCCAGCTAATCAGACAAACGTTACCAAAGTATTTTGCTACATCAATAAACGAAGACTAGAAAGAATAAAAAAGAAAGATTTAATAAATAGCCTGATCTTACCTGTGATGAAGTGGGCGCTGCAAACCCGCACATTTTTGATAATGCTTTCATCCCAGTCTACACGTTTGATGGCTTGTAGCCATAGACGTCGGCGATTTTTTTGGAATGGGTGAGATCCTGCTGGAATTCTGAACATTTTAACCCCATCACTGCTACGATTCTGACACCTGAAAACACAACAACTAGGCATTTCTGAGTCTTTTTTGGGTCCAGGCTGCGCGCGCAATTTCCGCTTACGTATGAATGACGTTTACTGCGAAGGGGTCTATATGCACTGCCTAAAAGTGGCACAGCAGATATGCAAGTAGGAAATGTGTTAGTAAATAATCCCACATTATTTTTTTAAAAGCAACTTAAAAATAACCTTTATGTAAATAAAGATACAAATTTAATTGTCCAGTTAGTTAGGCTGTCACTCATACAGAGTATGATGTAACCGGCATCTTCGTTGATGGGAAAATAGGCCGATACGGTGTAGGCATATTCGGCTGCAGTGCTGGCATCGATGTTGGTTGCCAATGTTGGGAGGAGCATCACTTGCGCTGGCTCGGCTGGTTCTTCTCAGGCTGCATGTGAAAGCAGTGAGCCGTCCGACTCACTCTTTCACGACAGGGTGGTCGCCTAACAAATAAAGAAGCGCAACTAGGGCGTACGGTACAAATAAGGAGGTGCAATTTTATTTACAATGCTCAAACCAAAAAGTGCAATAACAAAGAAACATTTCAAAATACAAACAAAAATCAACACAAGGGTTGAAAAACAATAACTAAAGATACAACGAGCAAAATAGTAACTATTACCACAAGCACAATTTCTCATCAACACCTACTGTACAGCCACCTACATCAACCTTTCTCCTGAACTCCCACACCTAGACTGAGAAAACTGGTGTTTAAATACAAACAGCCTGATGGGTAAATTGAATGATTGAATCATTAGATAACAGGAAAATTGGTTGAGACCATTACAACATGCAAAAGGTGAGATAAGAACATTACACTACTCCTTACATCCATATCAAAATACATACATACAATGTTAACATTTCAACACACATACATTCATACACAGACTAAAATGCATTTCTTACTAAACCATCATTACACGAAATACCATATTTAACCCCACACATTATAGTTTAACCCCCCCCCCCCACACACACACACACACACAGTTAATCAATGTCTCTGATTGGCTGAATGAGAAATAAAGTCTTTGGCTTGCCATAGCTCCTGTTTCCCAGGGAACACAAGATCTGAGAACCAAAAGTGTATACAAACGGTTGTGTATGCATGTGCAATGTGTAAACAAACGGAGCAGTGTGGATTATGGAGCGATATCGGTGGGTACCTCACCGAACGCTGCACTGGCTGGTCACTCAGGTGAGTACGGAAAGTTTCTGAGATACAGTGGTGCTTGAAAGTTTGTGAACCCTTTAGAATTTTCTATATTTCTGCATAAATATGACCAAAAACATCATCAGATTTTCACACAAGTCCTAAAGGTAGATAAAGAGAACCCAGTTAAACAAATGAGACAAAAATATTATACTTGGTCATTTATTTATTGAGGAAAATTATCCAATATTACATATCTGTGAGTGGCAAAAGTATGTGAACCTCTAGGATTAGCAGTTAATTTGAAGGTGAAATTACAGTCAGGTGTTTTCAATCAATGGGATGACAATCAGGTGTGAGTGGGCACCCTGTTTTATTTAAAGAACAGGGATCTATCAAAGTCTGAGCTTCACAATACATGTTTGTGGAAGTGTATCATGGCACGAACAAAGGAGATTTCTGAGGACCTCAGAAAAAGCATTGTTGATGCTCATCAGGCTGGAAAAGGTTACAAAACCATCTCTAAAGAGTTTGGACTCCACCAATCCACAGTCAGACAGATTGTGTACAAATGGAGGAAATTCAAGACCATTGTTACCCTCCCCAGGAGTGGTCGACCAACAAAGATCACTCCAAGAGCAAGGCGTGTAATAGTCGGCAAGGTCACAAAGGACCCCAGGGTAACTTCTAAGCAATTGAAGGCATCTCTCACATTGGCTAATGTTAATGTTCAAGAGTCCACCATCAGGAGAACACTGAACAACAATGGTGTACATGGCAGGGTTGCAAGGAGAAAGCCACTGCTCTCCAAAAAGAACATTGCTGCTCATCTGCAGTTTGCAAAAGATCATGTGGACAAGCCAGAAGGATATTGGAAAAATGTTTTGTGGATGGAAGAGACCAAAATAGAACTTTTTGGTTTAAATGAGAAGCGTTATGTTTGGAGCAAGGAAAACACTGCATTCCAGCAATAAGAACCTTATCCCATCTGTGAAACATGGTGGTGGTAGTATCATAGTTTGGGCCTGTTTTGCTGCATCTGGGCCAGGACGGCTTGCCATCATTGATGGAACAATGAATTCTGAATTATACCAGCGAATTCTAAAGGAAAATGTCAGGACATCTGTCCATGAACTGAATCTCAAGAGAAGGTGGGTCATGCAGCAAGACAACGACCCCAAGCACACAAGTTGTTCTACCAAAGAATGGTTAAAGAAGAATAAAGTTAATGTTTTGGAATGGCCAAGTCAAAGTCCTGACCTTAATCCAATGGAAATGTTGTGGAAGGACCTGAAGTGAGCAGTTCATGTGAGGAAACCCACCAACATCCCAGAGTTGAAGCTGTTCTGTACGGAGGAACGGGCTAAAATTCCTCCAAGCCGGTGTGCAGGACTGATCAACAGTTACCGCAAACGTTTAGTTGCAGTTATTGCTGCACAAGGGGGTCACACCAGATACTGAAAGCAAAGGTTCACATACTTTTGCCACTCACAGATATGTAATACTGGATCATTTTCCTCAATAAATAAATGACCAAGTATAATATTTTTGTCTCATTTGTTTAACTGGGTTCTCTTTATCTATTTTTAGGACTTGTGTGAAAATCTGATGATGTTTTAGGTCATATTTATGCAGAAATATAGAAAATTCTAAAGGGTTCACAAACTTTCAAGCACCACTGTATTAACGTGACATAGGACTCCAAACGCGGTTGCCGGCTCCGTGAGTGAAAGTCCAATCCTCGCGTGTGCACTTGTGTGTATGCAGGTGTCTGTGTGTGTGCCTGTCAGAAAAACAGTATCCGCTTAAAGGGGGAGAGGATCTAATGCATCTGTGGAAAGGGAGGGCTGCCTTTTCACACTGCACTGCTGGGTTTCAGCTTGGAGGTGATCTTCAACAATTTTCATAGAATTCTTGGTGAGGTGGTGCCAGGTCTTGCGATCACATGCCATTTCTTCCCATGAGTTGATGTTAATGCTGCAGGCAGCGAGATGTCTCTTGAGACAGTCCTTGTAACGCAGTTTGGGTCGTCCAACAGTTTTCTTTCCCTCCAACAATTCCCCGTAGAACACTGCTTTAGGAAGCCTGGTGACCTCCATCCTCACCATGTGGCCTGTCCATCACAGCTGGCTCTGTGTCAACAAGGCTTGGGATTCCTGCTATAATCCTGACTTCCCTGTTGCTGACCCTGTCACTCCACTTGATCTTGAGTAGCTGCCTGAGGTGGAACATCTGCATCTTCTGGAGTCTGTGTATATGACGGTGGTGCAATGTGTAAGATTCAGAGGAGTAGAGAAGGCACGAGAGGACAACTGCTCTGTAGACTTTGCACTTGGTGCTAAGTCTAATACCAGGATGTTTCCACACTCTGGTTTGCAGTTTCCCAAAGGCAGCAGAGGCAGCACTGATTCTCTTCTCTACTTCCTTTGTAAGGCTGGTGTCACATGAGACTGTGCTCCCTAAGTAAGTGAAATGTTCAACACAGTTCAGACGTTCGTTATTGAGCAGGATGTCCGGTGGCTGATCATCTGAGACAGGTGGTGGCTGGAATATCACTTCTGTCTTCTTCACGTTGATGGTCAGTCCGAGGCTTGAAGCAGCAGTGCAGAAGGAGTTTGGCATGGTCTGGAGATTCTGTATTGAGTGGGACACCGTGGCTGAGTCATCAGCGTAAAGCAGCTCCCTCTCACACACTCTTCGGATCTTTGTCTTGGCCTTGAGTTGTCGGGCATTGAAGAGCTTAGCATCTGAGTGAGTGCATAAGGAGACACCATCATTGTTGTTGGCGGGACAGAGCTCGAGGACAGCAGACAGATAGAGTGAGAAGAGGGTTGGTGCAAGCACGCAGCCCTGTTTAACTCCTTGATTTACTTCAAACTGCTCTGAGGTCGTTCCATCCAATGACACTTGTGCTTTCATACCAGTATGAAGCTGAGTGATGAGGCTAGTGATGCCTGGAGGGCAGCCGTATCGCTGTAAAAGCAGCCAGAGACTGTCCCGGTTCAGTGTCGAAGGCTTTAGTAAAGTCTATGAACACTATGTATAGAGGTCTATGCTGTTCTCTTGCCTTCTCCTGGAGCTGTCTCAAGGTGAAAATCATGTCAATGGTCAACCTTGCGCTTCTGAAGCCGCTTTGAGAGTCTGGGAGGACTGCGTCCAAGATAGGCTTGATGCAGGAGAGAATAATCTTGCCAAGGACCTTTCCTGCGACAGCAAGGAGCAATATGCCTCTGTAGTTTCCACATTCCTGCTTGCTGCCCTTCTTCTTGAAGATAAGAATGACTGAGGCATCTTTGAAGTCCTGAGGGACTTTCCTCTCACGCCAGATTGTTGACAGGACATCAAATAGCGCTTCAACAATGCAGTCTCCTCCTTTCTTGTACATCTCAGCTGGGATGCCATCCATCCATACCAGGAGCTTTACGCAGAGCAAGGGTCTTCACTGCTCTCCTCACTTCCTCCAGGGTAAGGTCGTCGTTTGTGCTTTTCAGGACTGGGTGTTGCTGGATATTGTTTATGACCACTGGGTTCACATTGGAGCTTTGGTTGAGCAACTGATTGAAGTGCTCTCTCCATCTCTCTAGGATCTCTGAGCACTCAGTCAGGATTATGGAGCCATTGGCAGTGAGTAGGGGACAGAACTGGGCACCTTGTGGGCCGTACACTGTTTTAAGTGCTTGGAAGTACCCTCGTGTGTCACCGGCATCAGCGATCCCTTGTATCTTGTCTGCCAAATTGTTCCACCACTTGTCTTCCATCCGACGAAGTTCTTGCTGCAGTGTTGCTTTGGCTCTGGTGAACTCCTGCTGGGCTCTTAGGCAGTTGGGGTTTGCAAGCTTCACTTGTAAAGCTCTTCTTTTCTCCTATAGACCCCTTTCACTGATGTCACCCGAAACCGGAAGTAAACAGACCCTGCGCCATATTGGAAGACCAACAAACTCGTGATTAGGGGGAAATAACAGCAGTGGTATGTGAACCCACGAGAATAAAGTGGAGTGGCAAACAACTTAAACAAACAAATCTGAGCTGTTTTATTTATGATTTATTGGCCCAACAGTAGACTTGAAAGAAACCTGTGTGAGACTTGGCAAAAAACTGTGGATATAATGGATAAGTCTGTGCATGATCTGCGGACACTTTGAGGTAAGCAAACGCAAGAAATTCAGATTTAAAACATGCTGAATTGGCCCCAAATTGATAACTGTATGAGGAGCAAGCCTCCCAGACTTCTACAATTTAATAATAATAATAATAATAATTTAGGATGGTTTGGGGCTTGCTCGCTGCTGCCAGGTTGGTTGTTGAGTAGCCTGACTGTTTTTTTTTTGTTTTTTTTTTCTTGCGTGTGGTATCATTGTTGACGTGAGGTTGTTTTTTGAACATGCCAATGTGGACACGATTTCCTCTGATGAGTTATGACTTCAGACGCGATGCGTGTGTGGAGGTGTGGAGTCCGCATGATATGTGCGTAAGATAGGCTTCTCATGTGTTTGGAGATCCACGCTCTGAGACAAGCGCAAGGCTTCTCGTGTTTGGAGATCCGCGCTCCGAGACAAGCGCAAGGCTTCTCATGTGTTTGGAGATCTGCAGTCTGAGACAAGCGCAAGGCTTCTCATGTGTTTGGAGATCCGCGCTCTGAGACAAGCGCAAGGCTTCTCATGTATTTGGAGATCCGCGCTCCGAGACAAGCGCAAGGCTTCTCATGTGTTTGGAGATCCGCGCTCCAAGACAAGCGCAAGGCTTCTCATGTGTTTGGAGAGCCGCGCTCCGAGACAAGCGCAAGCACCCCCCCCAAGGGAAAAAAAGGGACCCCCCGAAAATATCGGCATAGTTCGAACACTGAGTGTAGGCACTGGGTGTAAACAACAAATAGTTTACAATGTCTGGGTAGCAAACAGATGGCAGAATTGGTGTCCGGTCCTCCTTATGTTTCCATTCTCCCTTGCCGCGAGTCTTATCATATGGGTCAAACCCATCAATCACAGCCAGTTTCTCCACATACTGTGCCCTTTCTGCAGCTGGTAATGTACTCACATAACCCGAATTATCAGCCATCGTGTCACTTTACTCTCGCTCGTACTTTGTTTTATATTGTGAGTGCATGTACTTGGTCTTCCAATATGGCACCTAACAAAATCTCACGGCGCGGTGACGTCATGTGAAAGGGGTCTATATAAGGTCTGATATGGTTCCAACTCCGTCCTCGAACCAATCTCGACTTTTGCATTTGGGGTGGCCGAGCGCCTCTTCAGCCTGTGTCATTAGGCAGGTCTTGAACTTCACCCACTTTTCTTCAGCAGAGGCGTCTGGCACCTGAGTGAAGTGGGCTTGAAAAGCTTGGGCGAGTTGTTGTCTAATGTCAGCATCATCCATTTTCTGCACATCTAGCTTCTTCAGCAGTTTGCTGGCTGACCTCCTAAGAGTGTGGTGTACTGATAGCTTCATCCTACTTCTAATCATAATGTGGTCTGTATCACACTCAGCTCCTTTCATGGCACGCGTGATACAAACATCCTTCAGATGTTTCTGGCTAATTAAGATGTAATCGAGCAGGTGCCAGTGGGCTGATCTGGGATGCTTCCACAAGAAGAACTGATGGTCTGAGGTCCTGAAGAAGGTGTTAGAGATGGCAAGTTCAAATTCTGAGCAAAGTTTAGGAGCAGTTCTCTGTTGCTGTTGTAGGACTCTCTTCCAAACTTTCTGAGAACATTTGACCAGGTGTTGTGATCACTGCCAACACATGCGTTAAAGTCCCCCAGGACACTAATGATGTTATTGCATGGTACACAACTGAGGGTTGCTTTCAACTGGGTGTAAAAGGCTTCAATGTCGGTCTGTTCACTGCAGAATGTTGGAGCATACACACTCAGAGTTGTTGCATGTGTAGTTGGGCTGACTGCAAAGCAGAGAGTCATGATCCTGTCAGAGACTGGCTTTGGCATTTCTGAGAGCTTTGGGAGCAGTCAGTAGGATATGGCAAATCCAACACCTGATGTGCCTTGTTGAGGTGATCCGTGTGGGGTGCCTGACCAGAAGAATGTGTGTGTCTGCTCTCTCACCACTGTCTGATAGCCTCATCTCTGAGAGTGCTGCAAGATCAATGCTGTATGGCTCAAATTCTTTGCTAAGTAGATCTGACTTCCATTGAGCGTGTTTTGGGTTGTTATCAAGCAAGGTTCGTATGTTCCAACAGGCAAAATGTAGAGTAGGTTTGCAGTTGTGCCCACTTGATTGGAGACCCGCTGACCATGGGAAACCAGCCAGGTAAGGGGGTGGGTGAACCTTTTTTACCTCGCATTTTCTTGGTGTCCACGGATTGAGGCAGGCGGGGCATCCCTGAAAAGAGCAGGCAGGGCATCCCTGAAAAGGGCCGCCTGGTCACCCAGGAAGGACCTTGGACCACTGTCACCCTCAGTACATCCACGACCATCACTCATCTCATCTCATTATCTCTAGCCGCTTTATCCTTCTACAGGGTCGCAGGCAAGCTGGAGCCTATCCCAGCTGACTATGGGCGAAAGGCGGGGTACACCCTGGACAAGTCGCCAGGTCATCACAGGGCTGACACATAGACACAGACAACCATTCACACTCACATTCACACCTATGGTCAATTTAGTGTCATCAGTTAACCTAACCTGCATGTCTTTGGACTGTGGGGGAAACCGGAGCACCCAGAGGAAACCCACGCGGACACGGGGAGAACATGCAAACTCCGCACAGAAAGGCCCTCGCCGGCCACGGGGCTCAAACCCGGACCTTCTTGCTGTGAGGCAACAGCGCTAACCACTACACCACCGTGCCGCCCACCATCACTCCTGGGCTGCACAAATGCAAGTCCTTACTACCACCTGCCAGCTCTCACCCCTGCTGGTACTATAAGGGGGCTCATTGCTTTGTGTCTTGAAGGGTTGCTGGTTAAGCCTGCACAAGGGTTTTAAGGTGGGTACACTACCCACCCTCTGGGCTGTCAGCTGAAGAATCAAATGGCAGGAAAAGATCCCGACAGCTTGATCAGTTGGCAGCTGCCCTGCAGTATCAGCTCAAGCTGATGAGATTCCTGGTGGCCACTTCTGCAAAGGATGTCCCAGGTGCCTAATCAGGATATCACCCACCTGCTGCTGTGGTTGACTGCAGTGCCGGTCAGGAGACTGACGTCCCTCAGCAGCCACGACTGGAAAAAATGTTCCAGATGCCTGATGAGAGAATCCACCACCTGTAGCCATGGCTTCACTATTTGACCCATAGCTGGGGGATGCATTTTAACGTCATACCCAGGACGTTGTCCAGTGATCAAGTGTTTATGAGATACGTTGCCTCGGAATTACAATTGGGTTCCCTGTGGTGGTACATGTTTGTTGTTTATACAGTCTCAAAAGCCATCAAAAATCAGATTGATGCATTACCATATTCTTATGAGTATGGAGATCTCCTCCATGTGCTTTGCGCTCGAGGAGCTCTGCTACAACCAACCACCTATCATTACAGGTAGTAGTACAATATATCGTAACTCTAACTAGTTAAACACAAATTAAATGATGCACTAATCAGTTTAAAAATCAGTTGTTGGATTTATGTGTTAGATTTGTACCCACTTCATTTTCAGACTATATTAGCAAAGCAAGCTAAATGTACCAGGTACATACACTCACCAGTGGCACCAATGACCTCTGCTACTCCATCTAATCTTTATTTTTTCATAATGTCTCTATACATATATAACAAGAAGTTGTATGTGACAGGAGAAGATGAAACCATGGTTCAAAGTTTTACTTCAATTTTTGCGTAAAACAAATGGGAATTAATTGAAGTAGGAACTAAAGTTGCAAGTGGGGAACTGAAGAAAGACCGGACCACACTGATCATAGGACTGGTCTCAGGAATCAAATGAGACACTCATCTGACTTTGTCACTTTACTAATCTATGTGGAACTCAGAATTTATTGAACCACACAGGATAATAAACTGATGGTTTTTGGTAAGATTTCTCTGCATTTGTTCATTAGTCTTTGTAAAAAAAAAAAAAAAGGCCAGTCTGTGTTTAAAGGTCCTATAACAGTGTTTTATTGTATTGTGTGTGTTTCAGGATTATCCATCAGTGGGCCATCTCTCTCAAGTCCTTCAAGCTAATAACATTCAGCTGATATTTGCAGTGACAAAAAACACCGTTCCAGCCTATGAGGTGAGAGCTATTCCATGAACTAACAGAATGTTTAATGGACTGTTGGCAGTGGTGAAATATTTCTTATGTCTTTTACACACACACACACACACACACACACGTAGGCACTGAGTGCGTTAATTCCTCAGTCGGTGGTTGGTGAGTTGGCGAATGACTCGAGTAATGTGGTCCATCTGATCTCCGAGGCTTATGGGGTGAGTAAAGCCAGTGTTGTATTGTATCTAACACCACAGTGCTGTTGTGTTTATTCATACTTCCAGGTCAGATTTCTGCACACTTTGTATAGCTGTTAATTTGTTCAGGAAGGTTTCACTCATCAATCCTTTACATTCAGTCCTGTCAGTCATGAGGTAAGCAAGCGCCAACACACACTGATCTTCTCTCAACACACACATGCAACTGTGACTTCATTACATCTATATATGAGTGTGTCCCTTCACTGTGTTCACCTGGAAACACAGCGGGATTCGACCACACTTGGAGATATTTGTGATAAATTCATTTTGTGCTATGGTGTAACAAGTTATCCCACCGTGCTAACCACTACACCACCATGGGTGGCACGGTGGTGTAGTGGTTAGCACGGTCGCCTCATAGCAAGAAGGTTCCGGGTTCAAACCCAGCGGCCGGCAAGGGCCTTTCTGTGTGGAGTTTGCATGTTGTCTGTGTGGGTTTCCTCTGGGTGCTCCGGTTTCCCCCACAATCCAAAGACATGCAGTTAGGTTGACGTGGGGTGGCTTTGGGCTGAGGTGCCCTTGAGCAAGGTACCTGACCCCTGACTGCTCCCTGGGCACTCTGGTGTGGCTGCCCACTGCTCTGGGTGTGTGTGCATGTGTTCACTGCTTCAGATGGGTTAAATGCAGAGGATGAATTTCACTGTGCTTGAAGTGTGCATGTGACAAATAAAGGGTTCTTTTTTTAAAAAAAAACCTACACCAACAAGAACCAATGAACCAATCTGTATGTGAATCTGAAATGACTGATAGTTGTGTTGATATTTTAAACTCTCTGATATCAGAGAGCTGATCCCCTGAAAGCCCTACCCCCTCCCCCATCTCACAATAGTAAGGTTTCATCTCAACTCAGTTTTTTCACTTTGAAGATGCTCTGCTGCGGCATCCTTACTTTCATTTCAAGTTCATTAATGTGCAATAAAATCTATCGGTGTGTGTTCCACATTGAGATGCACAAACCCTGTTTCCAGAAAAATTGAGAAATTTCCCAAAATGCAATAAAAACAAAAATCTGTGATTTGTTAATTCATGTGAAACTTTATTGAACTGACAAA
Source organism: Neoarius graeffei (assembly GCF_027579695.1). Taxonomy (NCBI): domain Eukaryota; kingdom Metazoa; phylum Chordata; class Actinopteri; order Siluriformes; family Ariidae; genus Neoarius; species Neoarius graeffei. The sequence goes on along the minus strand of NC_083572.1, from coordinate 115,611,280 downwards.
ACTACAAAGAAAAGATTTTCAATAGTTTTACTGACCAACTTAATTAGATTTTGTAAATATAAATGAAGTTAAAATTTGATTCCTGCAACACACCCAAAAAAGTTGGGACAGAGACGAAATAAGACTGAAAAGTTTACAGGATGTTCAAGTAACACCATTCTGGAAGATTCCACAATAAGCAGGTTAAATTGGTCGCATGATTGGGTTTAAAAGGAGCAGCACCAAAGGCTCAGTCTTTGCAAGCATTGATGGGGGGTGGCTCATTGCTTGGTGTCAAAATTCTTGAGAGAAACAAGATTTTAGGCCTTTCAAAATCTACAGAACAGAAGATTGTGAAAAGATTCAGGGAATTCAGAGACATCTCAGTGTATAAAGGGAGGGGTTGGAAACCACTGCTGAATGGGCATGACCTTTGAACCCTCAGGCAGCACTGCCTGAGAAACCATCATGCTAACGTGACAAATATAGCCACGTGGGCTCAGGAGGACTTTGGAAAACTGCTGTCACTTAACACAGTCCGCCACTGCATCCAGAAATGCAACCTGAAACGGTATTACACAAGGAGGAAGCCATTCATCAATTCTATACAGAAATGCCGCTGATTTCTCTGGGCCTGAACTCATCTTAGATGGACCAAAAGACAGTGGAAATGTGTGCTGTGGTCAGATGAATCACATTTCAGCTCATTTTCAGGAAAACCATTACATCGTGTTCTCAGTGCCAAAGGTGAACACGACCATTGAGTTTGTTATCAAAGAAAAGTGTAAAAGCAGCATCTGTGATGGTATGGGGGGGCATCAGTGCCCATGGCATGGGGGAGTTACATGTGTGTGAAGGTTCCATTGATATATTGGGGCATATATTGGGATTTTAGAGAGACATATTCATCAAGATGACATCTCTTCCTAGGAAGTCCATGCTTATTTGAGCAGGACAATGCCAGGCCTTATTCTGTAGGGATACAACAGTGAGGCTTCATAGATACAGAGTGCATGCGCTTGACTGGCCTGCTGTCAGTCCAGATCTGTCTCCTATTGAGAATGTATGGAGCATTATGAAGAGGAGAATCACACGACAATGACCATGGACTGTTGAGCAGCTGAAGTTTTGTATCAAGCAAGAATGGACAAAAATTCCCATTGCAAAACTGCAACAATTCGTATCCTCAGATCCCATATGTTTAAAAAGTGTTATTAAAGGAAAGATGATGTAATCAGAAAAAGTCAGAACAAGCTTTATTGCCAAGTAATTGTTGCAACTACAAGGAATTTGGCTTGGAGTTAAGGCAGTAAATAAATAAATACTAAATAAAGACAGTCTATTCTAATAAAGGAGCTACATAAAAATAGTCTGTTCTAAGGTATTAAGAAATAAGTAATAAAATAAACAGGCTAGAAATAAGATAAAATAAGTAAACAACTGTACAACTGTGTAAATCAGGTAAACAATAAGATAAAATAAACTGTGCAAATCAGGTAAACAACTGGGGTCACTGGTCTTGTTTACTGAGGTGGGGGGGGGGCAGAGTGGACCAGGAGTCTGAGGAATGGTACTGGTGGGGAGGGGGGCAGAGTAAGTGGGGGCCACTAGTCATGCTTATGAGGCCAGCAGCAGTAGGAAAGAAACTGTTTCTGTGACGTGAGGTTTTGGTCTTGATGGATTGCAGCCTCCTGCCGGAGGGGAGTGTCTCAAAGAGTTTATGTCTGGGGTGGGAGGGATCAGCCGCAATCTTTCCTGCCCGCCTCAGTGTCCTGGAGGTGAACAGGTGCTCAAGTGAAGGCAGGCTGCAGCCGATCACTTTTTCTGCCGAGCGAATGATACCCTGCAGTCTACCCTTGTCCCTGGCAGAGGCAGCAACATACCAGATGGTGATGGAGGAGGTGAGGATGGACTCAGTGATGGCTGTGTAGAAGTGCACCATCATTGTCTTTGACAGGTTGAACTTATTTAACTGCCGCAGGAAGTACGTCCTCTGCTGTGCTTTTGAGATGAGAGAGCTGATGTTCAGTTCCCACTTCAGGTCCTGGGTGATTATAGTGCCCAGGAAGCGGAAAGACTCCACAGTGTCCACTGGTGAGCTGCGCAGGGTGATGGGGAGAGGAGGGGATGGGTTCTTCCTGAAGTCCACAATCATCTACACTGTTTTTGCAGCATTTGGCTCCAGGTTGTTTTGGCTGCACCAGATCACCAGATGGGCAATCTCCCATCTGTAGGCAGACTTGTCCTCACCAGAGATGAGTCCAATGAGGTTGGTGTCATCCACGAACTTCAGGAGCTTGACGGACTGGTAGGTGGAGGTGCAGCTGTTTGTATACAGGGAGAAGAGCAAAGGAGAAAGAATGCAGCCTTGGGGGGATCTGGTGCTGATTGTCTCAGAGTGTTGGAGACATCACCTCACTTGCTGCTTCCTGTCAGTCAGGAAGTCCGTGATCCACCTGCAGGTGGGGTCAGGCACATTTAGTTGGGACAGCTTGTCCTATAGCAGAGCTGGAATGATGGTATTGAACGCAGAGCTGAAGTCCACACACAGGATTCTGGCATAGGTTCCTGGGGAATCCAGGTGCTGGAAGATAAAGTGGAGGGCCGTGTTGACAGTGTCATCTACCGTACAAACCTGTTGGCTCTGTAGGCGAACTGCAGGAGGTCCAGAAGGGGGTCTGTAATGGCTTTAAGGTGAGAGAGAAGAAGGTGCTCAAAGGACTTCATCACCACAGAGGTGAGGGCGATGGGTCTGCATTCATTCATTCATGGGTCTGCAGAGCCGAGTCCAGTATCAATCCACATGGCCACGTCTCCATAAAGCACAGAACTGCTGACGAAGAAAAGTCTCTGTTTTTTTTCCCCAAAAGTAGCTGGAGTTCATCCATTTTATTGCTCAATGAGCACATATTGGGGAGATATATTCCAAGCTGTGTGGTGCAACAGGAACCATCTGCAGCTCAACACTTCGAAGACCAAGGAGCTGGTCATTGACTTTGGGTCACGACCAGTTCTGATCGAGGGAATCGAGGTGGAGGCTGTGGATTCCTACAAGTACCTCGGGCTGTGGCTGGACAGCAAGCTGGACTGGGCTTGCAACACCAACCACTTATACAGGAAGGGACAGAGCAGGCTATACTTCCTTAGGAGGCTGCGGTCCTTTAACATCTGCAGGAAACTCCTCTGGATGTTCTATCAGTCTGTGGTCGCCAGTGTCCTGTTTTACACCGTGGTGTGCTGGGGGGGCAGCACATCCAAGAAGGACACATCCAGGCTGGACAAACTGATGCTGCTGCCCCCCTTTTTCCTTTTTTTCTCCCCTCCTTTCTCTCCCCCCCTTCCTCTCTACCCCATATCTTATTCTTTTTATATTTGTATATGTAAATACTTAATTTATTTATTTTAATTTATCTAGAAGTTTTCTCTATTTCTTTTCTCTGTTTATCTGTAATGATGCTGCTGGAATCTTAATTTCCCTGAGGGAACCCTCCCAAAGGGATCAATAAAGTTTTATCTAATCTAAGCAGTGGTGTACAGTGTCCGTGCTGATGAAGGCATACAAGCACTCCAGCTCGTTTACCTCTCCTTCAGTGGTTCACTCTAGCAGTAGCAGCAGTGCAGGTGAGGGCACCTTTGACCAGAATGGACAATAAATCCACAGATGGTGAAATGAATGTAGGAAATAAGTCTACTGGAGTCATTCCCCTGATGTTCAGGAGTTCTCTCATGAAAGAAATCCAGGAAGGGTTCCATAAAGCACTATTTACAACCAAAATAAGACAACACAGAACGCACCAAAACTCTGATGGCGCCATCTTGAAAACCGAAGTACAACGGTAATAATACCTCTGTCCCAACTTTTTTTGGATGTGTTGCAGGAATCAAATTTTCACTTTGTTTATATTTACAAAATACAATTAAGTTGGTCAGTAAAACTATTGCAAATATTTTCTTTGTACTTTCGTCAGTTAAATAAAGGTTTGCGTGAATTAACAAATCACAGATTTTTGTTTTGGAAAATATCCCAATTTTTCTGAAAATGGGATTAGTAAATATCAGGAAATGAAAGCTGAATATAGGTTTCCACTGTATGGAGTCTTAGCTTGACACTGCCAACTCCCTGCATCTTTATCCACATCCAAAAAAGCTAATTAAATACCACAGTGCCACGCATAAATGTTAACCAGTTTACTTCCACTTTAAAAGGGTGATACAAAACAAATCATTTCCAAAATTAAGTTACATAATCTACAGAGATATATCCCAAGAGAGGTCAAAAAAATATGTAGCTCCACTCTCTCCTTGCCTGAAAGACTAGAGGCCTTTCCACAACAACAACAACAACAACAACAATAAAAAACCTGACAATCTCATGTGACTACCAAAATAAAGTACTGCTGTAACTAGGAAGCAATAACCATTGTGATATTATCCAAAAATATTGCAAATGCTATACAAGTGAGGTATTATACATTTTAAACTAAATTATCTACACATTTCAAGTATAAAATATCAAATGATTAATTACTATAAATATGAACTGTAAATACATCCACTTGTAAACAATATACATATTCCTACCTCTTCTAAATAAATGTAAATTACTGTTTCACACATGGACTTAAATTATTCAATGCTAATTAAACATCAGACAAACTGCATTTAGGTTCCTACACTGGAATTCTGATCTCATTCATCTATTGATGGCTCTCAGTCCCAAACTTGTTCAGTGAAAAACAAAAGAATTGTCCCTCCATGGGGGAAGCCACAGCTAAATGATTAGAGAAGCAGCTTAGGACCAGAAGGTTGCTGGTTTGATTCCCTGGACCAGCATGAATTTCTGAAGTGCCCTTGAGCAAGGTTTTGGGTTTGTTGTAAGTCGCTCTGGATAGGAGCATCTGCTAAATGCCTGCAATGTAATACTGTTCCAATATGTTCAGAGAACAGTGTATTTTTTTAGAAGAGGCCTTTGTCACATGTACACAGTGAAATTCCTCCTCTGCATTTAACCCATCTGAAGCAGTGAACACACACATGCACACACAAGTGAGGCTACAGCACCCAGGGAGCAGTTGGGGGTTAGGTGCCTTGCTCAAGGGCACTTCAGCCATGATACGGGGGGGTGTTAATGCTGCTCATTCACTCAACTCCCCTGAAATTTTTCCTGCCAGTCCCAGAAATTGAACCATTGACCCTTTGGGCCCAAGGCTGCTTCTCTAACCTTCAGGCCATGGCTGACCCTGATTAATTAAGATCAGTTAAATACATTTATTAGATATGCAAATAATCTATTATTAACACATCATTAGATCAGCATGAATGTCTAATTTGAAAATAAACTGTAAAATAAAGGTAGATGCATCATGGCTTCAGTCAGAAACCAGGGGGGTGTAAAGTTATGCACTTGACTGTCAGTAAGCCCCTGCTGTGAATCTCACTTCACCACACCTCCCTGTTCTCTCACAGACCCTTATTTTATATATATATATATAAACAGTGTGTGAGTTTATGGTCTGTGAAGATGATAACCCATGGAAACAGTAAGACCTTATTGTTTTTCATCAATAACAACAAGAAGTGTAATTTATATAGCATCTTTCACCAACACAAGGACACTTTACGGAGTAATGGCTCAACAGAAAGAGAAACAAATCAACTGAAAGAAAACATAACAGATAGAAGACACAGGAAAGGAAAAACAAAACAACAATTTACATCACAGTTTGTCATGTCTGTTATTTCCTCCCTGTGAGTGAAATCCACATGACGTGACAATTTCTAGACGATAAACTGAAACACGGATCTCTTTGTACACACACACACACACACACACACACACACTGTTACCATGCCACTAAAAAGCATGGCACTTATGTGTGTATTTTCAGTCAACAAATAACTTGATAACATGAATTTAAGCATTTAAATCAATCTAAATTAATCTTGAGTTAAAATAACACACAATATCGGAGATTTAAACAAATTAGTATTTTAAAAGTTATTACTCAAAAATGTTTAAAATTAAAAAGCCCTAGAACTAAAATGATCATTGTTGCTGAAAAGTCTGAACATTAAAGGTGCCATATTACTTTTCCACAAGTTGCCCTAGTTCTCTGAGGTCTTAATGAAATGTCTGTGAAACGCTTTGGTCAAATGCATGTTTATAGGTGTGTGTGTGTGTGTGTGTGTGTGTGTGTAGAACTTATCTTCCACTTTGCTCTTGGAGCACAACGTTACTCTACCTGGTCTCCAAGTGTCCTACAAGTCTCACTGCAACGATCAGGCGAGCGGAACCTGGCAGCACAGAGGAGAGTGTACCAGAATCCGAAACGAGAAGGTCACCTTTATTTCCCTCATCTCACTCTCAGCTTCTTCAAAATAATACATACGACACACTATCATCTTCATTATAAGTTACACATGTAATGATATCAAGTGAAAGTCCTTCCCATGCCACATCGGGTGGCGTCAATCTCCATTACAGTAGCCCCCAGCCTCACACCTATAGTGCCTTGCAAAAGTATTCATCCCCCTTGGTGTTTGTCCTGTTTTGTTGCATTACAAGCTGGAATTAAAATGGATGGGGGGGGGGGGTTTTAGCACCATTTGATTTACGCAACATGCCTAACACTTTAAAGGTGCACGTTGTTTTTGTATTGTGACACAAACAATAATTAAGATGAAAAAACAGAAATCTGGAGTGTGCATAAGTATTCACCCCACTCCACCCCCTCAAAGTCAATACTTTATAGAGCCGCCTTTGGCTACAATTACAGCTGCGAGTCTCTTTGGGTGTGTCTCTATTAGCTTAGCACATCTAGCCACTGGGATTTCTGCCCATCCCTCAAGACAAAACTGCTCCAACTCCTTCAAGATAGATGGGTTGCGTTGATGTACAGCAATCTTTGTATCGCACACACTACACACATCACATGCATCACATGCACTACATGCACCACACGCACTACACGCATCACACGCATTACACACATCACATGCATCACACGCACTACATGCACCACACGCACTACACGCATCACACGCATTACACGCATCACACGCACTACACGCATCACACGCACTACACGCATCACATGCATTACACACATCACACGCACTACACACATCACACGCACCACACGCATTACACACATCACACGCACTACACACATCACACGCACCACACGCACTACACACATCACACGCACTACACACATCACACGCACTACACACATCGCACACACTACACACATCACATGCATCACACGCACTACATGCACCACACGCACTACACGCATCACACGCATTACACACATCACACGCACCACACGCACTACACACATCGCACGCACTACACACATTGCACACACTACACACATCGCACTCACTACACACATCACATGCATCACACACACTACATGCATCACACACACTACATGCACCACACGCACCACACACATCACACACATCACATGCACTACACACATCACACGCACTACACACATCACATGCACTACACGCATCACACGCACTACACACATCGCACGCACTACATGCATCACACGCACCACACGCATCACACGCACTACACGCATCACACGCACTACACATCACACGCACTACACGCATCACACGCACCACGCATCGCACGCATCACACGCACTACACGCATCACACGCACTACACGCATCACACGCACTACACACATTACACGCACTACACACATCACACACACTACACACATCACATGCACTACACGCATCACACGCACTACACACATTACACGCATCACACACACTACACACATCACACGCACTACACACATCACACGCACTACACGCATCACAAGCACTACACGCATCACACGCATCACATGCACTACACGCATCACACGCACCACACGCATCACATGCACTACACGCATCACATGCATCACACACATCACAAACAATACACGCATCACACGCACTACACACATCACATGCATCACACGCACTACATGCACCACACGCACTACACGCATCACACGCATTACACACATCACACGCACTACACGCATCACACGCACCACACGCACTACACACATCACATGCACTACACACATCACATGCATCACACGCACTACATGCACCACACGCACTACACGCATCACACGCATTACACACATCACACGCACTACACACATCACACGCACCACACGCACTACACACATCACACGCACTACACACATCACACACAATACACGCATCACACGCACTACACACATCACACACAATACACGCATCACACACACTACACACATCACATGCATCACACGCACTACATGCACCACACGCACTACACGCATCACACACATCACATGCACTACACGCACTACACACATCACACGCACTACATGCACTACACATATCACATGCACAACATGCACCACACGCACAACATGCACCACACGCACTACACGCATCACACGCACTACACGCATCACACGCACTACACACATCGCACGCACTACACACATCGCACGCACTACACACATCACATGCATCACACACACTACATGCACCACACGCACCACACACATCACACGCACTACACGCATCACACGCACCACACGCACTACACACATCACACGCACTACACACATCACACGCACTACACACATCGCACGCACCACATGCACTACACACATCACACGCACTACACACATCACACACACTACACACATCACACGCACTACACGCATCACACGCACTACACACATTACATGCATCACACGCACTACACACATCACACGCACTACATGCATCACAAGCACTACACGCATCACACGCACCACATGCATCACATGCACTACACGCATCACACACACTACACACATCACACGCACTACACGCATCACACACACTACACGCATCACATGCACTACATGCATCACACGCACCACACGCATCACATGCACTACACGCATCACACACACTACACACATCACACGCACTACACGCATCACACACACTACACGCATCACGCATCACATGCACTACACGCATCACACACACTACACGCACTACACGCATCACACGCACTACACGCATCACACGCACTACACGCATCACACACACTACACTCATCACACGCACTACACGCATCACAAGCACTACACACACTACACGCATCACACGCACCACACACACTACACGCATCACACGCACTACACGCATCACAAGCACTACACACACTACACGCATCACACGCACCACACACACTACACGCATCACACGCACTACACACATCACACGCACTACACACATCACACACTACACACATCACACATACTACACACATCACAAGCACTACACACATCACGTGCACCACACGCACTACACGCATCACATGCACTACACACATCACGTGCACCACATGCACTACACGCATCACACGCACTACACACATCACACGCACTACACCCATTACACGCATCACACGCACTACACACATCACATGCACTACACAGAATACACCACAGGTACAATTTTTTTCTTTGTAAAGCAGTTTGAACTTCATTGTAATGTATGAAATGTGTATATAAATTATAGTTTATCGATCGTTAATGACTACTTTGCAATTAAGCTGATGTGAGTGGTCATGATGGTTTCAGGTTTCCTTCACTGTGCGTCTGAATGCAACTGAATGTCTGGCTGATCCTAAAACATTTGAGATCCACCTGAAGGGCATTAACGAAGTTCTGAAGGTTACCATGGAAACACTGTGTGACTGTGAGTGTGGCGCTAAGGAGGAGAACTCACAACAGTGTGGAGGAAAAGGAACACTGGACTGTGGAGTCTGCAGGTAATTTAATCAGCTCTTTGCCCATAGCGCCCCCTGTTGCAGACAAGAGAAATACGCTCACTGCACTCAATATACCTGTGATTACTTGAAATGTACTGTATGTGATTTTCCTGTAAAGGCTCTAAATGCATATAAGAGAAAAAATTATGAAGAATTTTAAAACAATGTATTAATTATTTCCTTCACCATTAATGTGTGTGTGTGTGTGTGTGTGTGTGTGTGTTTCAGGTGTAATACAGGTTACATAGGTCAGTATTGTGATTGTGAGAGTAACAATCGCACATCCTGTCGCCGTGACAACAGTACTAAGGAGTGCAGCGGTCGTGGTGTGTGTGAGTGTGGTCGGTGTAAGTGCAGTGGACAATTCAGTGGGAAGAACTGCGAGTGTGACGATACTGACTGTGAACGCTACAACAACAAGATCTGCAACGGTGAGCCAGATCATCACAATTCTAATGGGATTTCCCAGGACAATTTCTACTGGCTATTCATTATCACACACTCTGAATCTGATACCAGAAGTTCACAGTGCAGTATTATGACCTCACACTCCAGAATACAAGTTTCATAGAAAGAAAGAAAGAAAGAAAGAAAGAAAGAAAGAAAGAAAGAAAGAAAGAAAGAAAGAAAGAAAGAAAGAATGTGACTCTGACAGGCATTCTGAGTTTTAGATGTCTTCTGTACAATTTAATTTACAATCCTATAACATCTCACGAATGCACTACACATGGAGTTGCCATGGTGACCAGAGACCTGCCATTGAGATTGAGGCACCATTTGTGAAGCAAAATCGTTCTCAATTTATCAGTCTATGTTCTATCAGATTCTCTGATTTTTTGTCAGTGTTTCCATGTTGAAATTTCCTGGTAATCAGAGAAGAATTAAACAGTTAAGATGATGGAAGTAGAGAAGACTATCCTAAAGCTACATTGGTATTTCCATCAGGAAAGTTCCTGGTATTCAAAGTCAGGTTACACAGCTGATTAAGCAGATTCCCTGAGCTCCACATGGTCAGGGTGCAGGCACTTACTGAATGCAGTTGCAGGGGAAAGCAGGGGCATTGCAAATTGGTAACCAAATCCAAGTTGAAATCCAGGAAGCATAGTCAGGGTCAGGCTAAGGTTGGTCTATGTGCGAACAGAGTAACAGAGGCTAAACTAGGTCAAGGTCAGGAATATATGGAGTAATAAGGCCAGAGCCACAGGTATACGAAAACAAGAGAACAAGGCTCAGTAAGGTCAGGTCAAAACACTGAGAGATATATTGCATTGTCAGTTTGTTTGTCTGAGACTTATATAGGTGACCACAAGTTGGCTTAGTGGTTAGCGTGTTCGCCTCTCAATCAGGAGATCGCGAGTTCTACTCGTGGTCGGGTCATACCAAAGACCATCGTAAAAATGGTACCACTGTAACCCTAGCTGTATAGGTGAGAGCCCCTCGGAGGCTACCATCTGGCAAGGCACACTGCAATACAGATGTGAGTGGGGAAGTCAAACTCTTGCGGTTACCAGAGGACCTGCCCCCCACTGTAACCCTAGCTGTATAGGTGAGAGCCCCCCGGAGGTGTTCACTCTGGGAGCAACTTCCTTCCTAGGGCAACCTCTCTTTCTGGGAGTTGGTTTGTCAGGATGTTGACTGTGGAACTCTTGGGTTAAGAGAGGGTCTGAGATGTCCTTGGCTGGCAGCCAGCTTTGCTCCTCTGGGCTGTACCCCTCCCAGTCCACTAGGTATTCCAACCCACCTTGTCTGCGATGGGAATTGAGGATTTTTCAGACTTGGTAGATGGGCTCTTTTTCCAATTTTAGAGCTAGTGGAGATTTACTGATGGGCGAGCTGGTGGCTAATGAGACTTGAATGGCTGGTTTGAGGCATGATACATGGAATGTTGGGGCCATGCAGCAACATGGCAGAAGTTCTGATCTGTATGAGACTTCATTTATTCTGTTCAGTATCTTAAAGGGGCCTATGTTGCGGGCTTGGAGCTTATGGCATGCACTTATCTGGGACAGATCCCTGGTGGATACTCACACATGGTCGCCAGGAGAGTATACCGGTGTTTCTCCCCTCTGCTTGTCTGCATAGTGCTTGTATCAGCTGGCTACCTCTTCCAGGCATTGGTGGACTCCCTCCCATACCTGCTGACTCCTCCTGAACCATGAGTTGATGGCTGAGATTTGGGTCGGGCAATTGTCCCATGGAAACAGTGGAGGCTGATATCCAAGAACGCACTGGAATGGTGTGAGCTAGGTGGCTGAGTGTTTAATTGAATTCTGGGTGCATTCTGCCCATGGGAGAAACTGGGACCAGTCCTGTGGATTCTCTATACAAAATACTCATAAAAAGAACCCAATCTCCTGGTTAGCCTGCTCTACTTGTCCATTTGATTGTGGGTGGTATCCTGAGGTCAGACTCACCAAAACCCCCAGTTTGTTCATGAAGTTGGCCCAGACCCACGACATGAACTGAGGACCTCTGTTACTAACTATATCCTCCGGGATGCCATAGTACCTGAAGACGTGGGAGAAGAGCAGTTTGGCAGTTTCGAGTGCTGTGGGGAGCCCAGGCAGGGGAATGAGTTTTAGCACCCTGGAGAATTGATCAATAGCCACCATGATTACAGTGTAGTTCTGAGACTTGGGGAGATCCATGAAAAAATTGAAAGCTAAGTGGGACCAGGATCATTGCAGTACGGGTAGAGGGCAAAGCTTGCCAACGGGTGGAGCTCTGGGTACCTTCACTTGAGCACAAGTTGAATATGAGTAAACAAATTGGCTAATTTCAATTAGCATGTTCTCCCACCAGTACTTATTTCGGAGGAGTTGGTAGGTTCTCTGACTGCTTGGATGTCTGGTTGTGGGGGATGAATGGGCCCAGGTGATGAGTGGCCCTCAGAAACGTGGTGGCACATACATACAGCCCAAGGGGCAAGAGTCTGGCAGGTTGTGTGGCTGGGCCTTGGCTGTTTCCCAGGTAATTGAATTGATGAAACAGTCAGGAAGTAAAATGAGAGTGGGTTCACTGCCAGAGCTAGTTGTGGTGTGCAATCTAGAAAGGGTGTCGGCCTTGGTATTCTTGGAACCAGAACAATAAGAAACTGTGAAGCGGAATCAGATGAAAAACAGAGCTCATCTTGCTTGCCAGGGGTTCAGGCTGTTTTGAGGCATTCTAAATTTTTATGGTCCATGAAGATGACAAACAGGTGGGTGGCACCCTCTAACCAATGTCTCCATTGTTCTAGCGTGAGCTTAATAGCAAGAAGTTTGTGGTTGCCAATGTTGTAGTTTTGCTTGGCCAGAAGGAGTTTCTTGGAAAAGAATGCAATAGGGTGCAATTTGGGCTTTTCCCCAAGGCATTGTGACAGAACCCCTCCCACCCCTATTTTGGATGCATCTACTTCTACTGTGAAGGGTTTGGTAGGATTGGGGTGGCTGAGGATGAGTGCTGAAGTAAATGCAGCCTTGAAATGTTCAAAAGCCTCTCCTGTGGCAGGGTTCCACAGGAGGTGTTTGGACCCCTTCTTTAGCAGGGAAGTGAGAGGAGCAGCGATGGTGCTAAACCCTCTGATGAATTTATGTTAAAAATTTGTGAATCTGAGGAAACATTGAAGCTCCTTTATTGTGGTGGGTCTGGGCCAGGTGGTAACTGCTAATTCCTTATTTGCATCCATACTAAGTCCATTAGCACTGATGATATATCCAAGGAACAAGATTTGGGTCACATGGAACTCGTGTTTTTCTGCTTTTACATAGAGCTGATTTTCAAGAAGTCAGGTGAGCACTGAAGTGACGTGTTGGCGGTGCATGGCTTTGTCAGGGGAGTAGATCAGAATGTCATCTATATAGGTGATAAAATATTGCCCCAACATGTCACAGAGGACATCATTTATCAAACAGTGGAGTACGCTGGGCACGCAAGAAAGGCCATATGGCATCATACAGTATTCAAAGTGCCCAGAGTTGGTGCTAAAGGCCATCTTCCACTAGTCACCCTCTCAGATGCAGACCAAACTGTATGTACTCCATAAGTCCAATTAAGTAAAGATGCTGGCCTCTCTCAGTTGTTCTAGGGCTGACGGTACAAGCAGAAGTGGCTAAGGGTACTTAACCGTGATCTGATTCAAACCCCTATAATCAATACACAGGTGCAATCCTCCCCCTTTTTTTCTAAAAAAAAAAAACTGGCTGATGCTTGAGACATGGATGGATGGATGTAACCCTGTTTCAGAGCCTCCTGAACATATTCCTCCATGGCCTTTTGTTCAGCAATGGACAGTGGGTAGATTCAGTTGCATGGAAGGGTCGTGCCCAGGAGGAAGTCTATGGCACAGTCATAGGGACAGTGCGGAGGGAGGTCACCGGTTTTACCCTTGCTGAACACTTCCTTGAATGTGTGGTAACAGGCTGGTACATGCTCTATGCCCCCAGGCTCAGGGCCTTCCACGAAAGTGGAGGCTAGAGTGATTCACAGGAGCTGTAGAAATTCATGGAAACATGTGGGAGACCATTTGTAGAATTTCGCAATGCTGACAGGAGATAAGCGGGCCATGTTGTTGAAGCCAAGGGAAACCTAGCACCACAGCTTGGCGAGCAGTATTCATGACAAACAGGGAGATGTGTTCCATGTGTAAGGCCCCCACCTGAATCATTACTGGGGTGGTGTGGTCGGTCACAAGTCCCTTGCCGATGGGTCCGCCATCAATGGCTTTTAGACTTACTGGGTGAGGAAATCTTTCTGTGGGCAGGCTGAGGTTCTGGATGACTTCATGACTGATGAACTTGCCCTTAGCCCCAGAGTCTATGAGGGCAGAAAGAACATGGGTTGAGTCTGGAAGTTTCAGTAAGATTTGAATTTTTAAGTAGGTTGTACAGAACATATTTTGTGACTCAGTGGGCTGTTGGAACTGGCTGCTTGACAGGGATGACCTGCTCTCTTAGCCGGATGAACTGAACATTGTGCTATAAGATGATCATGTTCACCACAATAAAAATAAAGCCCCTCCTTCTGTCTTCTTTCTCCCTCCGATCAGGGCATTCAGGTATTGGAAATTTCCATAGGAGTAGGGTTTTGTGGAACTGGTAGAGAGATTGGTGCGTGTTTTAAGGAGGGTCAGTTGCTGAACACATAATCAAGTTTGATAGCCAGGTCAATCAGGGAGTAGAATAGAATAGAATAGAATGCCTTTATTGTCACTATACCCATGTACAATGAGATTAAAAGCAACTCCAATAACAGTGCAAACAGTGTGTAGAGAAAAAAAAATGTGAGGGTGTAAGGGGGGTAAGGTGCACAGTCCAGAGGCGTATGTGTTGTGTTTCACATTATGGAGTGAGGTATTGCACATTATAAAGTATGGCACAGAGAGAGTCACATTATAAAATATTGCACATTATAAATTATTGCACAAAGAGAGTCACATTATAAAATAAAATATTGCACATTATGAAGTATTGCACAGGGGGCTTAGACTATAAAGTCAGAGCATATTCAAGTTCAGGGTGGTTATGGCTTTTGGAAAGAAGCTGTTTTTGAATCTATTTGTTTTTGTCCTGATGCACCTGTAGCGCCTCCCTGAGGGCAACAGGTCAAACAGATCAAAGCCAGGGTGGGAGCTGTCCTTGAGTCCTATGACAATTGTTTGTCACCACATGCTAGCTCAGTGAGGACATTGGGGTTCAAACCCTGACGAAACGTGGCCTTGAGTGCCAGGTAATTCCATCTGCTCCCTGCCACAAGAGTACGGAATTCCAGAGCAAATTCAGCCACTCTTCTCTCTCCTTGCCGGATTGTCAGTAATTGCTCACTCATGTCCACTCCCTCAGGTTGGTGATCAAACACTCTCTTGAATAGTTCAATAAAATGATCATAGGATGTTGTGTGCTCACCATCACACTCCCATACAGCACTAGCCCACTTCATGGCATTTCCCATAAGAAGGTTGATAAACTGGACAATCTTCTGTTCCTCTGTTGCCTGTGAGAGTTGAGAAGTACAGAGAACACTGAAGGAGTAAGCCCTTACACTCTGATACCTCTCCTGAGAATTTTTCCAGTTGAGGAACCATCAAAGCTGCACTGGTTGAGGACATGGGACATGTCAGGAGGGCCTGTGAAACAACAGCCATTAATTGTGACATGTGAGTGTTAAGCTCACTTAACATCTACTGGTGTTCTCCCAACAGGTGTCCCTGCATGTTTAAAGCAGTTTGCTTTGCCTCCTCCGCTGCATCCATATTGGTGAAGTATCCTGTCAGAGTGCAGGCACTGACTGAATGCAGTCGCAGGGGACAGCAGGTGTGTCGCAAACTGGTAACCAAATCCAAGTCGAAATCCGGAAGCGTAGTCAGGGTCAGGCTAAGGTCGGTCGATGTGCGAACAGAGTATTAGAGACTAAACTAGGTTGAGGTCGGGAATATACGGAGTAATAAGGTCAGAGTCACGGGGATACGAAAACAAGAGAACAAGGCTCAGTAAGGTCAGGTCAAAACACTGAGCGATACTTTGCAGTGTCAGTTTGTTTGTCTGAGACTTATATAGGTGAGTGGGTGATTGAGAAACAGGAAACAAATGTGACAAGTATTCCAGGAAGTGTTGTGGCACTTGGGAGTTGTAGGCCATTGTGGCCACATTTGGAGGCCACTCTGAACCTACGCTTTTGGCGCTATTACACATTCAGATTATTAAAGTCACCTGCATGCAGTTCACACCGCCAAGGTTACCAGATGTTTTTTGAGTAGAAGTGTGTGAGATGGAGTTTTACACTTATGTCTAGACCACTGCCTTTCCACACAATCACCTTTAAACCTGAAAAAAAAATCAGGAAGAAAAATGTTAACTGAAGTTGACAAATAAAAAGGCTAATACAGTGTGATGATATCTGAATAAGAAGATGGTGAGTGTTGAAATAAATCTAATTGGAGTCTCGTATATCACCAGTATATTACTGCATGAACAGAGCGAGTTGTTACTCTCTCATTAATCACTGGTTTAATTTAACAAAACAGTTTCCACACTCATTATTTAGGAGCAGATAGAATAGCACTTGATCCAGCACAGAGTGTTATTTTATAGTTTATTTATTTATATCATGCTCTGGAACGAGACACTAAATCAAGGTGATGAAATCGTAATGTTTGTGAGATGTAGGAGATTTTATCACACTTTTAATTCATTATTTCATTATCTGATTTGATGAATTGATAAAATAAAGTCAGTGTTTGAGTTAATTCAATGTGCTCCTGTAAAGAAACCCTGCTTATGGTGTGAAGGAGAATCTGAACGAGCGCCCATCTGCTCCACTTAGGTGGGGTTTACATTAGACCGTATCAGCGGATCATCAGATTAATGTTTTTAAAACGATTAGCGTGCACACGGCAACGCCAATACACGGATACGCTCGGCTCCGCAGGCATCCTGCGCTCCAAATCACTCCGCCCTGAACAGCGAGTGCCCTCTGGAGGGTGCGCACTCCGGCCCTGCGCAGCTCACACAGCGTGCGAGTGAAGCGCACGAGCAGTGATTCGGGACTGAGCCGCTGTGTGTGTGATCCCGGTGCATATCGGGCATGCGCGTCACTTACCACTTGCAAGTGGAAGGATGGCAAGCCTAAAGACAATCATAACTACACAATGGGCAGTATTTGCATCAGTATTTGCAGTATTTTCATACTTTTATACTCTTTAATGAAAGGTGATACAAGGCGGAAGTCCGTGCCGTTTTTCAGCAGTCGCGTCACATGACCAACGCCAGCAAATCAGAAAGGTGGACGTCACAGTGACGTTGTCCAATGACGACGCCAGCTAGAGCTCAGCACAGCGTATTCGCGTATTCTCAATGTTTACACAGCACCGGACCAGACACGATCTGGATTGAATACGTGGACCCTGGCGGATTCCCGTTTCCCGGCGTTTCCAGGCGGTTTAATGTAAATGGACAGTGCATCTGCGAAGAAAACGAGACAGATACGGTCTAATGTAAACTTGGCCATACAGAGAAACTTTACCTTCATTCATATTTTTATCTCTGATGCAAAAATACTTTTTGCAGACTGTAAAATGACATGATTGTTAATTAATATTGTTGTTTTTATGTAATTAATTTTGTCCTCGAATGACATTCCATTGTGTGTGAGTGTACCGTATTTACAGACAAAGAAAAACATACATTTCAGCGTGACATTGTGGTTCCATCAAACTGTCAGATGGTGGCGCTGATCCTCACTCGAGCCGAGATCACACAAGGGTCGTGGCTTAAGCTCAAGACCAGAAGCACGCGTAACTCATCTCATCTCATCTCATCTCATCTCATCTCATTATCTGTAGCCGCTTTATCCTGTTCTACAGGGTCGCAGGCGAGCTGGATCCTATCCCAGCTGACTACGGGCGAAAGGCGGGGTTCACCCTGGACAAGTCGCCAGGTCATCACAGGGTAAAACGAGTCAGTTCCTCAAAATAAAAAATAAAAATACTTATGCACTTGTACAACTAATTAAAACTAAACTGAAATTTAAAAATAATTTAACTGAAAGACAAAATACAAACAAATGAAAATCTCAAAATTCACAATAACTCTGGTAACTAAGACACGCCTCTGTTTTAGACAAACCCCGCCCCCTGTGTGTGTGTGCAACTCTCAACTGACTTTTGAATAGTGCTTGTGTCTGAGGTGTGAATATTTTTGTGTGTAATTTCAGGATTAAATCTTCTGAGTGCTGAACTCTGAATCCAGCACTTACTGAAAGAATGACGTCGAACACAGTACTCACTCCTTTCCATGTGTGTTACAGGTAAAGGTAAATGTGTCTGTGGGGAGTGTAAATGCTCCCCTAACTACACGGGCTCAGCGTGTGAGTGTTCCACAGAGACAAGTATGTGTCAGAATAAATCTGGAAAGTTTTGTAGCGGTCACGGAAACTGTAGCTGTAACCGCTGTGAGTGTAACAAAGGCTTCGGGGGAGACGCCTGCAATGAGCTCACCAATGCATGCACAAAATATAAGTGAGTGTCTTTTTTTCTTTCAATATTTTATTTAAATTCCTTTTTAATGTGTTGAATTTAAACCCAAAGTCTACAGCATAATACTACACATAGTTTAACATCTCAACACCTTAAGCTTTATTATTAACACCAGAAGATATGAATATTAATGAACTTAGTAAAAGATGACCCTATGTCCTGCGAACATATCACTAAAAGTAGCTGGATTAGCAGTTAGCTAACTGCTAGTAAACTAGCTGAGATCAGTTACATGAGTGGGATTTCAGTCTCAATATTTCATTTACAATCTCATTTTCCTACTCATTTAATTACAGCACAAACTCTTTAGAATGTGGTTCACTGTTACCATGACAACCAATAATTAAACTTATCTTAGGGTGACCAGATTTCCCGAGTCTGAAACCGGGACACTTTTGCACGCGACCATGCTCGTGCACGCACACCTTTTTTTTCCGTAAACGTGACACTCAGAGAGGTGCTCTTATCATTGTGTTGAAGCTCACATTTATCAACATCTCACATGAAATAAAACAAACAGGCATTTTGTTATCTAGTAGCATAGTGGGATACAGATCAGTTAAATTATGGTCAGACAGCAGATGTTGTAATGGCTGAGAATAGGCCAGGCTATGTCCATAGGCCACATTTACACTGATTTATTCCACCTGTTTGTGAGAACACCAAGAAGAATGCATATGCACATGTAGGCTAGATCTCTAAAATTGTATGCACTATAGCATGAACTTAAAAAGTAGATAATTATGTGACCTCAACATAGCCTCGGTCAGAATCAACCTTACTAACCATTCCCCACAACTGAATGAATAAAGCAAGAAGATGTGGACAAAAGTGAACACTTTAATGGAAGGTGCAACAAGCTGTTCAACACAGCAATATGGCCAAACTGTCAGAATGGTATGTTAAACAGAAACAAAAAAAAGAGACAAGTGATTTGAGAATATATACTCAAACAAAACAGCAATAAAGGAGGAGAGGGGCGACAGCCCGAGGAAAGCCCCCACAGGAGCGCACAGCATTTGCAGCATAGGCTACCCAACTCAGCACAGGAACAAAACACAGGAACAAAGCTAAGGCGACTGTCAATCCACTCACCCTAAACAAAATGCATTAGCCTACATATATTTACAAGAAGAGTGAATCTTTTCCAGTTTTAATGTGATCCTGTATATCGGCGTTACCACCGTGGGCTACAGAGAAGGAACACTTACAGTGTGTGCAGTCGGCTTCGTGCGCATTGTTCTGCGCCTCTCGGAGGAAGGGGGAGGTGCCCTGTAAATCTTTGGAAAAGGTACATTTCCTTTTCGGCATAACTGCTGCGGCATTACTGCTGCTAGACAAAGAACATTCGCGCCAGTTAATGTTTATTTTATTGTTGCATGGCAACACGTTCTGTTGTCTGGAATAATGTGGCTAAATAAACACCCATGCCACAGGGCCAGGGGGCAGCAACCAGGAAAGTCTGCGATTCCTGTCAATTCATCAAAATAGTAAATGCAGACATTTCTCCGCTAATGATTCCCACGCTGCTCAGTCGCAAACACCACGAGTGGCGAAAACCGGGACATATCCGTGTCCTGGCAGACTTTTGTCGGGACTCGGGACACACAACCCCAAATCAGGACTGTCCCTGTAAAACCAGGACGTCTGGTCACCCTAACTTATCTAATTTTACTAGCTAGGAAGCTTAGCACACAGGTTGTGTAGGAAAAAATTCCTGGCTTTACAAAGTTTTCCTTTAATAATTTGTAAATCGGATGTGATTGGGGGAAAGAAAGAAAGAGAAAAAGAGGTGTGACCCAGATAGTGTGTGTGTGTGTGTGTGTGTGTGTGTGTGTGTGTAGAGATTGTATGGCCTGTACACACGCCAGGGAGGGCTGCTCAGTGAGATGTGGGGGAGTTCGGCTGGTCAAGTTGGAGGACTCTCGAAGCTTGGAGTGTATACATGAGAGCATCAGCTATGAAGTGAAGCTGGATGAAAACGACAATGTGGTGATCAACTACGCTCAGCTACCACGTAAGAACTGATCACACACACAAACTCAACAATACTTAAAGTGCTAGTCTAACAAAAATGACATCATAAAATCCCAGGTTTTCTGTGTGTGATGTGCTCAAATAGGTTCTAAAGTTCACCAATAAATAAAAAATTGGTTTGACAAAGAAATTTTTTGCATCTGAATTCTGTTTCAAAAATCACTAAAGGCTTGTCCGCCATTATTAGATCTCCGTGATTTACAGGTCAGCAGCGCTGCATGTGTGACGTCATATGCGCCACTGCCTTCTTTTGTATCCACACTGATGCTGTAATATTCTCTGAAATGGCATACGTTCTTGATATTATCCATCCATCATCTGTAGCTGCTTATCCTGTCCAGTTTATCCAAGCTGGATCCTATCCCAGCTGACTATGGGTGAGAGGCGGGGTTCACCCTGGACAAGTCGCCAGGTCATCACAGGGCTGACACATAGACACAGACAACCATTCACACTCACATTCACACCTACGCTCAATTTAGAGTCACCAGTTAACCTAACCTGCATGTCTTTGGACTGTGGGGGAAACCGGAGCACCCGGAGGAAACCCACGCGGACACGGGGAGAACATGCAAACTCCGCACAGAAAGGCCCTCGCCGGCCCCGGGGCTCGAACCCGGACCTTCTTGCTGTGAGGCGACAGTGCTAACCACTATTCTTTTAAGTTCGTTTCTTAAGACACGTATTTTTAAGGATGTTACCTCGCTTGTTGATAGTTTCGGCGAACACTTCCGCCTTCTTCAAAACAGTCACCAGATGTCGAGTGGTGACGTGCCTTATCAGCTGATGTTACTCTATGGAGGCGTGAACGTCCCGCCCAATTTGACAGGTAGTCCACGCCTCCTGCTGTCAGGTCGCTGCCCCAGGACTGCGCTCCAGGTGTGTGACAGCGCGTACGCTCCCTCATCCCGGTTCATGGTCCTCTGCGCCCGCTTACGTATCTCCACTGCCTCCAAAATCCAACGCTGATATCTATTCTCTTCAGCGCGAATGACTCTGGCCTCTTCCCAATTCATAATATGATTTTTTCATATTGACAGCAGGAGGCATGGACTACCTGTCAAATTGGGCGGGACGTTCACGCCTCCATAGAGTAACATCAGCTGATAAGGCACGTCACCACTCGACATCTGGTGACTGTTTTGAAGAAGGCGGAAGTGTTCGCTGAAACTGTCAACAAGCGAGGTAACATACTTAAAAATACATGTCTTAAGAAACGAACTTAAAAGAATAGTTATAATTATCAGACATAATGAATTTTCACTACATATTAAAAATAAGTTATGGAGAAGATTGTGCCAAAGAGGTACGCTGCCTGGAAAAACTAAAGAAAAAACTGGCGCGACAAAGAAACCATCTCCGCTTCAATCTCCGCTGCCGGGACGAAGGCGTCATTCCAGCAAGCCTCTACATAAAAAATCCAATACCAACAAGAAACGCAGAAAGGACCATCGAAAGAGCGCGAATGACTCTGGTAAGAGAAAGAATTAGATGCACGACAAACAAAATCAACAATTTAAATACAGAAATAACACAAAGAACACAAGATTTCAAACTCCGGTTCAAACTCAGCAGTGACATGGAAAAAAGTATGGAAGAACATCTAAATGCAATACAAGAACAAGAATTCTCAAAAACAAAAACACGCCATATTAAAAAACTAAATAGACTTATCAAAAAGAAACAAAATAAATGCAAGGACAAGCAAATAAATGAAAAATGGATTTGCAACCTGTCTAAACACACACTAACAACAGCAGAATGCACTATACTCTCACGGGGACTAAACTATGCCATCACACCAAATAAAATCCCGAATGAAGAATTCATACTGGCTACGGAACTAGCATGCAACATGATACAGGACCAAGGACAGAGAGCCGCATTAAGGAACGAAATAGCAGGCATCCTCACCTCAGCTAAACTGCCACCCAGAAACACAACAAAACAGGAAATGGAAGCCATCAGAACACTCGCAAAGAACAAGAAAATAACAATACTACCGGCTGATAAAGGGAGGACCACAGTTATCATGGACACTAATCAATATGAAAAACAAATGAATGAAATGCTCACGGACCCAAACACATATGAAATACTCAAAAAAGACCCGACGGAGGAAAAGAAAAAAAGACTAAAACTATTACTCAAACCGTTAATGGATGACAACAAAATTGATAAACAAACATACAACCACCTCATCCCCACAGCAGACATCACCCCCCGGATATACTGCACACCGAAAATTCATAAACCCGGAGCACCACTAAGACCCATAGTAGACAGTATAGGATCGGTTACTTACAACCTTTCCAAGACGCTGGCAGACATAATCAAACCACTCCTCGGACTCACGGAATACCACTGCAACAACTCAAAACAACTGGCGAAAGAACTAAAGGAAATCAAGATAAAAAAGGATGAAATCTTTGTATCACATGACGTCATATCCCTCTTTACAAAAACACCGGTCACAAACACTCTTAACATAGTAGAAAACCGGTTAAAAGCAGACAGAACCCTGAAAAAACGTACAAAACTTACAGCACAGGACATAACAAAACTATTACATTTCATTTCCACGTCCACATATTTCCAATACAGAGGTACAATCTATAGACAAAAAGAGGGATTTGCAATGG